>NW_024543061.1:40072500-40290000 GCF_018167655.1 Microtus oregoni | reverse complement strand
TGGGGAATCCTACAGGGAATAAATCCGAGGCATTAGCAATTACGACTTAGTTCAGAAGTCTTCCTTGCAGTTCTGCCCGTAATACTTATAAACATCAACGTGGCTTAGAGCTTCATGGTAAAATGTTTTCCTCCTATTTCTCTCAAGAGTTGTTTAACATGCCTTTATTATCCGAGATGATGTGATCGGAGAGAAAGAATGAATTCTCTTACCATCTCCGCTTCCTTTCCGGTGCGTTGGGAAAAGCGAGCTGCATTAGTCCTTGATGAATCAAGAGGCCTTGAGTCAAGCTGCTACTCAGCCGTGGCTGCCAAGCAAAGGGAATTGACAGTTTAGTTCTTGGGCAGCTTATGTGGTGGGTAACTCACCGGAGCAGGACTGGGTCCTCTCTACTCTCACCCACTGCCGCATTCGGCAAGGGCCTCTGTCATCAAGTCTGGGTGGAGCGGGGTGCCACAGCTCTCCTCCCTGTTGTGCAACCTGATTTGGGTGAGTTCGTTCACACTAATGGTAGTGGGTATGTGTTAAAAACACGTGGGCGATGTATACAATCTGAGCATCCCTCATTTAAAAATGCAAAACATTGAGGGATCTTTAAGTTGAGATGCAGGGAACCATCATAATATTACAATGGGTATATCCTACCCTGAACCTCGTGTCATACAGATTATGGTGAAAAGGCAACTTTGGGGTTTGCATGATTCATGTTTTGACTTAAGCCCCTTTTGCAGGATAGCTGCATTCGGCAAGGGCCTCTGTCATCAAGTCTGGGTGGAGCGGGGTGCATACATGTGTGTATATATACATATACATACATGTGTGTATATATACATACATATGTGTGTGTGTATGTGTGCAAAGAAGGCTAAATAAAGACTTCAGGTTCTAAGCATTTTCGATTAGGGATACCCTTGACCTCATTTTATTTTCATATCCATTCATTCATTTAACAAATAGATACCCACTGTGTGCTAGTTTCCAGAGCCTAGCATATTTCAGCACCCTCATTGCCAGGTATTTCTAATTTCCTCAAATGTATCATCTATATTAATCCAATTGAATAATTTATAGCTTTGTCGGAACAAGCGAGCTGATCTGGCTGGTGTGGTGGAGTGCGAGGCTGAGGCAGGACTGTCACTTCAGTTTAGGGGTTAAAGACTAGCCTGGGTAATATAAAGAAATCCTGTCTCAGAGCAGCGACCAAACAGGTCTGTTTGCAGACCTCTGCCTCCAGTATTCGTGTGTGGTCACCATCTTATCAGTTTTATCCAACATGCCGAGTGGGGTGATACTTCTGTTTCATTTATTTCTAACTTTATTTATTCAGCAAATATCTACCAATCGCTTAGCGTACGTCACTGTGCTGGGTGCTGGCTTTGCTCTCTGAAGGATTTTTATCAATTTGTCTAAGCCTCCTTACTGTTTTTCTTTATCATTTTACTTTGATGCTAACAACCAAATACCGATTGGAGGACAGCCTCCTGTTTCCACGGGTTCCTGTTACTTGTACTGACTGTAACCCTCTCAGTGTATTCTTCCCTCCTTGTCCAGTACAGCGCCCACATCTACACTTCCATGGCACGCTGAGCTGTCCACTTCGCTGCCTTGTCTACCCATAACATGCTCTGCTTCCCCTGTATTTATCCAAGCTTTAGCTTCCCCTAAGCCCGTGGGCATCCCTGACTCCCCTAAAGCACACTGAGGGCAGCGTTCTGTATCACAGGCTGCTTTGGGCAGGCCTGGTGGCTTCTTCACTTCTGGTGTGTGCCTGCAGATCCCTTGTGTTCACAGCGGCTGTCCTTAAGCTTAACCACCAACCTCATTTTGAATAAGGATCCCTTGACTTGTCCATAGCACAGACAATGCTATGTAAGAATGGGAGGAATCAAGAGAAGGAGCCTTTGGAAAAGTTGGAGTTAGTAGGAGGAAGGCTGGGAACTAGCTGGGCAAAAGTGGATTCCACAAGTACCTTTGTGGTTGGAGTCTTCAAGTGTGTTTCCAGATAGAATGAGAGGCCAGGAGAGAGAACAAGAAGGATGGAGGACAGGCTTAATATTACAGAAAGAAAATGTTCTTTTCAGTGGGGAGAGGAGAATAAAGTGAGAGAGGGTGAAGATATTTGGTGTTGGCTGGGGATACCCTTTGTCCTCTCTATCCTTAAACCATTGCCTTCCCTTTCTATCTTGATCCCACTTCTGTCCTTCCTTCTCCAGGGCTCTGCCCCAATTCTCCTAGACTGTAATGGGCACACTTTGGATGGCTTTGATGTTCTCACTGCTGTTTGCTGTGGTTGTGTTTGTGTGAGAATGTTCTCTGATCTTTAGTTTCTTCTTCTAAAACAATGGTGGTTAATCTGTGTTTTGGAAAGTAGCTATTTATTCAGGAAGTACCATGCTTGATGTTGCCTCTCTATCCCCTGCCCACTATGGTTAATTGTAAAGACCCTTCTTCCCTCGCCACCCCACATTCAGTCTCACCCAGTGGCTCCGCTTGAGCTGTTGTCTCTGTAGTGGTGGCTCCCTGTCAGCGTTTGTTGCCATTTTTGCTTCTTGAGAAAAGTCTCTTCGCACCATACTTGATATTATCATAACAGCATCGATCATCCTTCCTTCACCTGAACCTGAAATGTCGGAAACAGCACTGAAGCTGACTCACTGTCTAAACCCAGACAGGCATAGATTCTTAATCCTACCTGGACAGTACCTCTGTTTGTCCATCCTTCCACCCACCTACCATCTATCTGACATTGAATTACTTATTAAGCAGCCTTATTTCCTTTTAGCTGCAAACCACAATACATGGCTTACTGTTACTATCAAAAAGACAGAAACCCTACATAATGCAAATGGTTCACAGCAATGTTTTCAGCTCTTTTAGGAGATTCCCTCTTGGAGATGCAGCAGAGGAGGTGGTGGCAGAGATTCTCTAGCGTGGGTTCAATAGTGAGATGCTTTAATAGGAGAGGGATGAGAAAGCCTGGGTGTTCCAGAGACAGAACGTAAAATTTCCCAGTAGCCACATTAGAGAAAGTAAAAAGAATCAAACATAAATGTGTATTTCATCTGATATAACCAAAATATAATTATTTTGACATGTAGTGAGTAATGAAAATGCATGAAAAAATTATTTTACATTTTTTTCCTTTTAGGGGAAGCCTTGGACAAATTCTCTCAATTCAAACATTAAAATTTCATTGAAAATATTTGCTCTGATTTTAGCTTTCGTAAAGCCAGTAGTTTCCCAGGAACAGAATTGAGCATCAGTTTTAAATTTTATATTTAAACTGATTTATGTTAAACTTATACATGTATAAAATTCATTTCTACAAGTGCTCAAGTCATACTTCCGGTACTTGATAGCCACATATGGCCAGTGGCTTGTGTGCCGTCCACGGTGGGATGAGAGCTTGGGGACTTCACAAAGGGAAAGGGGAGTAGGGGGAATGTGGAGTCCCTGGAGGTTTAGAAGCAGTCTAAGCACAGAATCACATGCCAGCCTGGTAATTGGGATTTGTGGAGTCCAGATTCTTAGAGTAGTGGAGGCGAGGTCAGACATGGAAAGCGGGGCACAAGCCCAGTGTACAGCACAGTGTTTCCTTCCTGCAGTGACAAGATATCTGACCAAACCAAGTAAGAAAAGATGGGTTCGTTTGGGTTCATTGTTTGGAGATTCAGCTCATCCTGGTAAGGAAGGACTAGAGCTAGGAAGACCAGTTGGAGGGTGGGCATGTCTCCCCCACAGTCAGGAAGCAGAGAGCGAGGAATGCTGCCCGTGCTCTGTTCTCTTTCTCTTTTTCATTCAGTTCACTGTGAGAAGCTTTGCTCCCAAGAACAGTGGATCTTCCCCCTTAATTAGCTCAATCTGGCTACTTCCCCTGGGCATACTCAGAGGTGTGTCTGCTGTAGGATCCAAGATCCTGTCTGTCTGACAGTACTAACTACCACACACAATGGAGTTGGTCATGTGGGACTTACAGGAGCAAGAAGAAAGCCTGGTCAGGATAATGCTTCCCCGAGAATCCAGGAATTAGAACAGGCTGGGATTCTGGATGGACGGAGAAGCAGAAGATTCAGTATGAGACCAAGTTCGGGATTCTTTTAGGTTTTAATAGCAACAACAACCCCGCAGAGGGTGTAGCAACAGGGCCTGTAGCTATGGATGGGGATTTTCACTGGTGAGTGTGTAGATAGGACGAGTTCATGGTCACCAGTACTTGAGAGCCAGAGTTGGCAGGTAGCAGCCTTGTGGCAGGAGTTCATATAGCTCTTTTGTTAGTATAGTTTTATGAGCACATAGCTGTATCCCTGTGTTTTCATGATGTGTCCACACCAGCGCTAAGTCATCAGGTGAGAACCCAGATGGCCTACAGCCTGTGACTTTGTTCTTCTTTAGCCCTTTACTAAAGAGTTTCTGCTCTGGCTTTGGACTTTGGGAATGACAGTTTAGGTAGAATGAGACCCCTTGAAACGCAAAGAGGAGTCTGGGTACATAGCTTAGTCAGTAGAGTTCTGTAGTAATAAGAAGTGGCGGTGGGCTGTGTCCTGGCCGCCAGGCTAGGTTAACCCCCGAAACAATTACACAGAAACTGTATTCATTTAAACACTGCCTAACCCATTAGTTCTAGCTTCTTATTGGCTAATTCTCACATCTTGATTCAACCCATTTCTATTAAATCTGTGTATCACCACAAGCTTGTGGAAAAGATTCAGCATGCCTGACCTAGCGGCTTCATGGTGGGAGGCTCTCTGCCTGCCTCCTTCCTCCCAGCATCCAGTTCTCTTTTTCCTGCCTATCAAAGTTCTGCACTATCAAAAGGCCTAGGCAGCTTCTTTATTTGACCAATGAAAGCAACACATAGAAAGAAGATCCTCCTACACCAGAGTTCTTCCTTTACAAGCATGTGGATCTGATTCCTGACACCCAGCATGGCGTGGTGGTGTGCGTACCCTCTAATCACAGTGCCGGGGAAGCAGAGACAGTCCAGTCCCCAGTGCTTGCCGGCTAGCCAGCCCAGCCAAATGGTGAGCCTCCAGGCTTAGTGGGAGAATATGTCTGGTGAACTATGTTGAAGAGTGATGGGGAGATAACCTTACATTGACCAGGTATCCATACACACAAGCACATGGGCAGGTACACACGTTCACCCACAGACATGCACACATATGCACACAGTGGAAAGAGGGAAATATGTGTCTACAGGGAGACTTTTTTTTTTCCAAGAGAGATAATCTGAATGACAATCGTGAGTGACCAAGAGTCAAGGAGAAGAAGGATGGAAAGTTTCAATTAGAACTAGCTGCTGCAGGCTCCTTTGAAGTGGTGGGTTGGGGATCCTCAACAAAGCCAGTGGGCTTACAGTGGGGGAGGGGGAGTAGAGATAAAGCTGTGTACTTCTCCAAGTCACCTGGCTGTTCCAGGGAGGAGAGGGGGAAAGAGATGCTCAACAGTGAGGAAGATTCTGACATTCCTCCCAGGCACATCAGAGGGAGAACTGAGGAAAAGGGATAGTGGAGGCAGACAGAGCACCAAGGCTTCTTGCCTCTTAGGACTGCAAGACATCTTCCTCATGAGTCTACAGCCTCTTTGCCTTCACCTCATTTTGGGTTCTTGGAGCTCAATCCTAATTAGTCTTGTCCATAAAAACCTGGAGTCTGATATTAAGATAAATGCTGAAGGGCCAGAGAAGCAACGGAGTAGCCATAGAGAGACTTCTTACCTCTACTGAATCCTCAGGCCGAATGGGGGAGATCTTGTCTCTACAGCCATCAAACTAAACCGGTTGAGATCCTGTCTCCACCTCGCTTGTGCTGGGATCAAAAGCATAAGATTCCCAAGTGCTGGAATGAAAGGTGTGTGCCACCATCACTTGACTCTCTTTTAGACGACTCAATCTCAGGTAGTTCAGAGTGGCCTTGAACTCCTGATCTTCCTGCTTCTTCTTCCCAAGTGCTGAAATTAAGGGTGTGCTACCACTGCCTGGCCTCTATGATTAAGTAGTGGCTAGCTCTGCCCTCTGATCTCCAGGCAAGTTTTATTTGTCAGAACACAAACATAATAGCATTCAACAGGTTCTTTTTTTTATTAATTAAAACTTATTAAAAAAAAAAAACAAACAAATCAAACAAACCCAAAACCCACCAAACAACTCTCATCCCAGTCATATAGTGACCTGTGCACACGCAGGTTCCCACTCCAGTCTTCCCTCTCAAGCTTGGCCACTTCCCTTTCCACTCAGCTCTTTGAGGGCTTATCCATTTAGACAATCATAGATCCAATGTATTCAGAAAAACAACCGCATCTGCACTGACATGTGTTGATTGTTTTTTAACGTATTTCCCAACAATGTGGCAGAGCAACTGTGTATGTCGTGGTAGGTACTGTAAGCAATCTGGAGGCAGAGTATACAGAAGGATGGAACAGGTCACATGCAGACCCCACACCCTTAGAAAAAGTCTGGATGTGTGGAAATCTGGGTGTGCCTGGTAGGAGACAAGGTGCTGAGGGATGGCTGTACTGAATCCATATGGTCGTAAAGATTACTTCACCAGATCCACCAAAGGTGCTCAGAGCAGTAGCATTCATGAAGTGAAAACACAGCAAAACAAAACAAAAACAAAAAACAAACAAACAAAAAACACAACTTAAAGCATTAAAGTTGGAAGATGCCTTATAAATGTGTTGTTGAACAAACACCAGGACTCATTGTTTTGATCCCATGATAAAAGCAGAAAAGGTGTATGTGTGTGTGTGTGTGTGTATTTTGATTGTGTGTAGGTGACTGTGTGTGCCTGTTTGTGTAGAGTCCAGAATACAGCTTCAGCTGTATCCTTTGGAGTTCTTTGTGTCGAGTCCAGAATGCAGCTTTAGCTGTATCCCTTGTTTTTTGAGACAGGGTCTCTCATTGGCCCGGAAATTTCTAAATGGACTAGGCTGGCTACCTCATGAGCCACAGGGATCTGTTTGCCTCCATCTCCCCAGCTTTAGCACATTTTTCTAGAACACATTTCTTGCTGTATCACTCCTGACATGTAGAGCCAGATAGTACTTTTTGTAAGGACCATGCAATGCAAATGTTGTAGCATTACAGTTGAAGCTGGTGACATCCTCTCTCCCAGCTGTGATGGCCAGCATGTCTTTGGATGGGATCAGATGTTCTTGGTCTGGCGGAGGTCACCCTCTTCATCCTCACTGCTATGGAGGGACACTTTGCTAGGCAGAATTATTTTCCTAATTCTTTCTATTACTTTTGGCATATTATTTCCTTTATTCTTTAGACTTTTAATAGTTGGATCCTGTAGAAGGAGTTGTGTTCCTGCTGCTTGGCTCCTGGCCGCCTGTCTAGCTTATGCCTTGAAATAACAATACATAAACTGTATTCTTTTAAACACTGCCTAGCCCATTATATCTAGCCTGTTATGGGCTAACTCTCACATCTTGATTAACCCATTTCTAATAATCTGAGTAGCACCATGAGGTGGTGCCTTACTGGGAAAGACTCAGCATGTCTGACCTGGGGGCTGGTTCCATGGCATCTGACCCAGAGAGGAGAGGCATGGTGATTGCCTCACTTCCCTCTTCCTCCCAGCATTCTGTTCTGTTTATTCCACCCAAGGACTGGCCTATTAAATGACCAAGGCAGTTTCTTTATTAACCAATGAAATCAACACAAAACAGAAGACCCTCCCACATCAAAGGAAATTATCCCAAAGATATCTTAGTCTAGGCTATGAAAATAGAATGCACCCATTTTGGACCATTTACCAAGCTGCCTGGAGATCTGTCCCCTTTCCATCTAACAATGTCAGGCAGGTACTCATTGTTGGGTGATGATGGTTGAGATCACTCAGCTACTGGGTTTTAAGTACTGGATATTGCTGGGTGGTGATAGCTCACGCCTTCAATCCCAGGACTTGGGAGGCAGAGGCAGGCTGATCTCTGGTTTGAGGCTAGCCTGATCTATATAGTGAGTTCTAGGACAGCCAGGGCTACACAGAAGAAACCCTGCCGTGGGGGGGGGTTAATTGGGGTTGGGGAGAAAGCTTGATATCTTAACATGAGCCACACTAGCCTGAACCCACCTGTCCATGGTATACCTGCCTACCCAAAATGCACTGTGTATGGTCCTAGAACTGTCTACCAGAGCTGCTCTGATAAAAGTGAAGGCACATCCTCCTGGCAAAGATCCTCATCTTGTGATGAAATCCAACTTTTATTCATATTTTTTTAAAGTTTTATTTATTTATTATTCCCATTTATTATATTTATTATTTTATATTTATATTTATTTTATTTTATATTTTATTTTATTTGTTATTATTATATTTATTATTCCTATCTATTATACATACCAGAAGAGGGAACCAGACCTCATTACAGATGGTTATGAGCAACTATGTGGTTTCTGGAAATTGAACTCAGAACCTCTGGAAGAACTGTCAGTATGCTTAGCCTTTGAGCCATCCCTTCAGCCCCTCCAACTTCTATTTAAAAAAAGGTCAAAACTATCTACTGGGGCTGGAGATGACTCATCAGTTAAGAGCAGCCTCTTCCAGAGGACCTGAGTTTAGTTCCCAGCACCCATTCCTGGAGGCTCACAGCTGCCTGTAACTCCAGCTCAGGGAGACACAATGCCTCCACAAGCAACACACTCATGTGCACAGACTCACACATGGGCACATCATTGCAAATACCTTTTAAATTTCCACAGTGTGGAGAGATCATATCATGTTTCAAAGTCTTTTTTAGCTTTAGGATGTTGTGAGGAGAGCGGGCCTGCTTTTTGTCCCACCCAGCTAACTTACACCCGAAATAATCACACAGAAATTGTATTAATTAAATTACTGCCTAGCCCATTAGCTATAACCTCTTATTGGCTAACTCTCACATCTTGATTAACTCATTTCTATTAAATCTGTGTATTACCACGTGACTGTGGCTTACCAGCAAGATTCTAACCTACGTTCGTCTCAGGCCAGAGATTCATGGCGTCTGCCACTCTGTCCTTCTTCCCAGAATTCTGTTCTGTCTTCCATGCCTACCTGAGATCCGCCCTATCAACTAGGCCAAGGCAGTTTCTTTAATAACCAATTAAAGCAACACAAATGCAGAAGGACCTCCTACACCATTAGGGGATCTGTGGGAAGCTTCTGAAGGGAAGATGGGAGACATCAGAGGGCTGTCCAATCAGCTTTGAACACACCTAGGTTGCCATTTAGTGTGACTGACCCATGTCACCTCTTGTTGGGTAGAAGTTGTCAGTGGTTGGAGTTGGGTCATGGGCACTGTTTAGTTCCTGTCCAGTGTTCCTGCATGTGGACACCTGATAGGCACCCTAATAATTAATCATTGATAGCCATACTCAAAGTGCAAGCTGCTAATCCTACCTGCTCATGTTAGATTTCAACCAACTATGGGCACAAAGACAAAGGAGAAATGCCACTAAGAGACAATTAAAGACATTTCCTGCCTTCAAGTGATAGTAATCCCATGGTTACTTACAGCCAGGCTGGTTTGTGCTGCTCCTCCGTTTGCCCTTTAACTGTGCCACAGTAAGCTACACCTAACTCCTCTGTGCCCCGCAGCACGAAATACAGACTGTATTGATGTTATCCTCTTCATTCAGACAGCGTGAAAAACGTTTTCTTAAAGGGGTAGCTGAGAACCCAGGCCCAGGTTCAGGTTCTTTTTATGACCAGATGAGTGTTCTGTGCTTGAGTATTTCCCAGAGGGCTGGGTTTTATGAGCGAGTAATCATCGGTGTGATTTATTGAGCACCTACTGCGTGCAAGGCACTTTACATATATTACCTTTGTGCTCTCAGAGGCCGTGCGTTGCTCACCATAGCACTTATCTCCATTCTGTCTCCACTTCTGTGTGTGGCTAATTGATTAATGCCTGTCGTCTCCATTAGATCCTCACCTCCACGTTGATGGGATTCTATTGATTTTTGTTCCCCACTGTCGCCCCAACACTTATACTGGCCTTGACGTGACTGGGCACAGAATAAGCATTTTCGAGAAGAAAGATCCAAGTCAGATACAGAGGGGTATGGCTCTAGAGCTAAGAAATGGGAAAAACGGGATGGTTGGTGGTTCGTTGGCAGAGATTGGGATGAAACCTAAGCACGTCCACATCCCTTTTCAGCATCCCGCCAGCTCTGAGTGTGTGTGGATGTTAAGGCTTAGGTGGTCCTAGACCATAAATCGTCCTTCCTGCTGTTCACAGAGCTTTGTGCCATCTTCTACACAATTGCAAGTAGCAGTGGAAAGCGGATAACTTCCTGTGTGTTGGCGACAAGAACATCTCTAACAGCAAAGCCCCTGCTGGAGATACACACTTGGTTGGCATCTCTATCAGTTGGCCCTTTTTGGCCTGCCATCCAGGAACCGCAATCTTTGATGGGTCTTCCCTGTGGTGTTAATACTGGTCCATTTTACTGGAGAGGAAAGTTCTGATTGTAGCTTCCTGTTGTGGGAGGCAGATGAACAACATTTTTCTGCTCTGAAGACACCCTGTGCCCTCTCTCATATTTACTCTGTAAGTGCCAAAATGCAGCCTGAAAAAAATCTCCTTGCCTGTTGGGCAAGTCATTGAATCCTTATGCGAATTGTCTCATCAGACATTGGCTGTTTCCACCCTCTGCCAGGAAGCCGTCCAGTGGATCTAGCAGCCGGAGTGTGAAGAGAAGCTGCCATCATCCTCTATGCCTGTCTGACATGCTGGCATGCCTCTGATACACTGGTGAAAGCAGTTCGGTGAAGACCTACATTTTTGCAATAGCCTCCCTGGGCAAGCACTACCCCACAGCTCCTGTGAATGGGGGAGGGTTCAGCATTCGGCCTCTTTGCTAGGTTGACTAGAGGCCTCCACGCCTGTTGCTTACCTTGCCTATGTAGCACCACTGAGAGAAATATACTCCTTCAAAGGGACCCCCCCCCCACACACACACACTACTGAGTTGACAATGCCTGTTACAGAAGGAGCAGTTCATTCCTTGGCTCTGTTCCTCTCCACCCTTTGTCACCAGCTGTTGAGTGTTCCCCAGATTCCTTGTAAACCTTAGGCTTTTCTCTTTGCATCCTTGACGTTCAGGCTAGTCCATTCTTTGAAGCAAGTAGAACTTGGTGTCTTCCTAATCGTTTTGCCTGACTGGGACATGATGTCATTGTTTTAGTGCGTATTGAAGATCTGAATATACACTTGTGTGTGCTGCAGTCTAGTTGTATAGCAGCAAGGAAAGATGAAAAGACGCACTAAAAAAGATGTGTTTGCATGAGAGGCTCCCAGATGCCTTCCTTTATAGAGGTCCGTGGTGCCTAAGCCCATCAGGAAGGTGCTTTAATGGGATGATGTCCTCTGAGCGAAGGATGTCGTTGTAGTATCGAAATCACACTGCAGGTGAGTTGGCGGATAGCTGTAGTGCATCCCGATGCCACTTACTGAGGGGCCTCTCTTAGTTCCCTTCAGTGGGACAGACGAGACACAGGAAGTAGATGATAAATGTGCAATGGAAGGCGTATGGAATTTTCTTAAAGCCCACCGTGTGTTTTCACATCTGTCTCTTCTATAGACGCTTCCCCTCTTTAATTTTTAGTTTTCATTTGTTTGTCAGTGGGATTTTTTCTGGAGGGGGAGGGGCCTGGTCTCTGTAAACTACTTACCTATGTTTCTGGCCTTCCAAATGTATAAAGAGTGCAGACAAGGGAAGGCCATAGATATGAAAAAGAGCTTATATTCTGCCTTTTCTTTTATATATCTAATATGTATGATAAAAATAATTCTCATTTTGCAATGCATTTGCATCATGGCCATTGTTCTCATAAAACCTACTGTATTTTAAGAAATGATACAATCTATGAAGCATTTCCCATTATGTAGACACCATGTCTTTAAATTATAGCAATTTCTTAAGATTTTAAGGCAAAATGAGCTCTTAGAAGTGTGATTAATGGCAGGGAATGAGGCTAATGCTGGGTCAACAGTGGCACTCCATTACAAAGAAGGTTGGGCTAATAAAAGCATCCATCTTTCGGACCAATAAAGCATTTGAATGATATGCTTATGGTTCTTATCATATCATAGTTGCTTGGTATTGAATAAACTCTGAACTTGCATTGTGGAAAGGCCACAAGCCTGAAGTAGTTGATGCCCTGGCTCTTTGCCGGAGCGAGAAGAGGTGGGGTTGCGAGCGAGGCTCAGCACCGTAACTGTTGTGATGTTCCGTATACCTCCATGCGCAGTTCAGTCCAGGAATCCCGGAGCCTTGTTTGGTTTGGGACAAGCATAGAAAATCTTATTTCTCAGTTGATTATTTCCCTAGTAGTGTAAACGTGCTCAGTGGGTCCTTAATGAATGCTTTATGAGAGCCATTGCTAGGAAGATAGCGTCTGAGTCTTGGATTCATCCTGGATCCTCTTAAGTTCCCTGTGTCTCCTCTGATTCCTGATTGTTCCCCAGTATGTGAGCTTGCATTGTTCACTGGTGAGTTGGAGAGGAATTTTAGGTGGCTCATGAATGATTCACAAATTCTCAAGATTATGGTTTGATGCTGAAACAGTCTTATTTTCAAATATATCTTTGATGTGTGTGTGTGTGTGTGTGTATATATATATATATATATATATATAATTTTTACAGAGACTAAGACCCCTCCCTCTATGTAATGTTTCAGACAATTTTGTGTGAGTTAGTGTGCATGTATGTGGGCATTCACAATTCACAGAGAACATGTGCAGATCACAGGGCAAATTGTGATGGTCTGTTCTCTACTTGTGTGGGTTCTGGGGATGGAACGTAAGTCCCCAGGCTTGGTGGCAACTGCCTTTTCCTCCTAAGCCATCCTTCCTCCCTATTTGCAAATACTTTTGAATCCTTTTGATAAGGCCAAGGAGAGCATCTGGCAGTTGTATCTTTAACGTGTCTTTACCAAGTGTCAGCTCATCACCGAACAAAGAAAGGCTGTGCCTCCCTGGAGCCTCAGGACGCAGGTGTAGACTGACTAGTGTTACCTCGGTTGGCTTTGCTACCTGTATGCTGGCCTTTGTCTTGATGGAAGGTTCCATGCTGCCTTTCACTTTGAAGAAGCAATACAGAATTTCTCCTGAAGAGACATTTGTTTATCAAATATGAGCTTTTTTTTTTTTTATTAGCAGGGAGTAGGTGTGGATGGAAATGACAGAGGAGGAGGGGAGAAATTTGGCTTGGGAAACTGGTCCCAGTGTCCCCTCAGATGACACACTTGAGATTCTCAAAGAGCCTTAGGTTTCTCCTCCCAGAGAGAATCTGTGAGACCCAACTAGACTTTCCCATCAAGTCCTCTTAGTGTCCCTTGGCACTGTTTTGGAAAGCTGAATAAAGAGCTTGTGCTAAAGACATCTTAATCAGTATGTTATCCGTTTTTAATATTAACCTTTGCGAACTTGGGGTCCATAGAGAGTAGAGTAAATAAACAGAGCCTTTGAAAGTCAGCTTCACAGTGATTCTAGATGGGGCTGGCAATATATGGGAAGAGTCGGGATGCCAGGTTTCTGTCTTTCCTGTGGTCACCCTCAGCTCTTTATAGCTACTGACTGCATGCCTAGGTCCACCTTTGCCTTAAAAAAGTCAGGGTTCAGTTGTTGGTCTTTTTATCAGTGGAACTTGGTGACAATGCTAAGGGGTGCCATTTGGAATTACAAACAGTGCTTATCCTGCTGTATGGGTATCCTACTAGCCCAGTCCTGGCAGGAGAGGGGGAGAAGGAGAGGGAGGAGAGAGAGGGAGGAGGGGGAAGAGGAGAGAGAGAGAGAGAGAGAGAGAGAGAGAGAGAGAAGAAGGAGGAGGAGGAGGAGGAGGAGGAGGAGGAGGAGGAGGGAGGGAGGGAGGAGTTGGAAGGAGTTTTAGGGCACATGGTGGCAACCACTGTTGCCTCAGGAGAAAACCTCCAAGGCAGGCTGCAACTTCTGCATTAGGATCTCTCACTGGGGGTCAGGTCAGGCACTTTGCTCCCCATTGCATCCTTGTCAAGCTGACCACATCCATGGTTAGGGAGCCTGGAATGTGGGAACGTTCTGTTCCAAAGCACTGTAGGAGGAAGAGCGTCTGCCCTGTGCTTGCATCATCACGTCGTTGAGCAAGCCTGGTTTGCCTTTTCTAGGCTAGTAGAACAGCTCTAGCTCTGAGGCCTTCTCCAGGCACAAGAGAGACTTTACAGGGTGCTACCCAGTCCTCAAGCCACATATTTTGCTATTCCTGGGGCCAGTGAGAAATCCTTCCCCTAGCAGGGAGTGCTCAGGCCTTCTGGGCTCTGTTGATTTGAGGAAAGAAGGCTGTGAGCAGAGCACAAGGAAACAAACCACAGCACAAAACAAAACAAAAACACCGGGGAAAACAAGGAGAGGCTTTGTAACTTTAAGTTTGCAGGACAGAGATTAGATAATTGGAGCAAGAGAGGGAAACAAGAGCCAGTGAAGGCTGAGATTTCATAGATGCTGGGAGGTTGGTGCTGTGGGGGAGGGGGGTTAGCTAGTTTTTTATTGCCCTGTTTGAGACAAAAAGGTAAATAATGTCACAATGTATCTTGAAATTGTCAAAATTCTAGAGTGTGTCTCTTTAAGATTTTTTTTTTTTTTTTTAGTTTTTCGAGACAGGGTTTCTCTGTAGCTTTGGAGCCTGTCCTGGAACTAGCTCTTGTAGACCAGGCTGGCTTTGAACTCACAGAGATTCGCCTACCTCTGCCTCCCGAGTGCTGGAATTAAAGGCATGTGCCACCACCGCCCTGCTAAAAAAAATTTTTATCTCAATCTCAAATTTTGCCTTGGATAACCAGCAGTATTTCACTGTATTTTACAGTAGCAGAATGGTGAGTTTTTAAAATTAATTAATGGATTTGTAAGTGTAAGATGTTAGATACATTACCAAACTGTTTTGCAGTGTGTTTTGCTTATTAGTAGTTAAGTAACAGAGGAATCTTCTTCACATGCACCAAAATTAGGTAGTTTCATGATATTATGCTATTTGTAAAGTAAGTTAAAACTAATGCTTTTGCTGTGGATTGGATCCCTAAATACAGCATTTCTGGGAAGGTATCATAACATCTTAACTGGGAGTCAGCTTGCTATGGATGGCAGTTTGCACATGAAGTGAATCTTCGAAGATTAAATATTTCTTCCTAATGGACATGGTGAATTAATTCTCCCTGGCTTCTGCAAAGATATGATTTTTCCCCCTAATGCTAATCTCACAAGGAACTCCCGAGCAGTGTAATATACCATCAACTGGCTATTTTTGTCCTTTATTTTTTTTAAGGACACTATTTTCATGTGGCATAGTTTAAATTTTGTAGAGTCCTTGAGGCCCTTGAGGGCCATGTGTTTGCTGGCCCAGGAAGGTTATGGAAGCTTTGCATATGGAGGAAGAAGCCATGAGGGTTTCCCTTCTGGAAGGAACTCTCAGCATCAGGGTCTGTGTTTGACCCATGTGTTTCATTGATAAAAGATGAGCCCAGGAAATGAATGCAGTTACCGAAGCATGAAAACATCATAGACTTTCGCAAAGCCCATTCCAGACCCAGTCCTGGGTACTTTGCACCAAAGCCTCTGTTGTCTTTTTATCTACAAGTCATGAAATAAAAGGGCCTTGCCTAAGGTTGACATGTCTCATTTGGGATGACCTGCTTCTTTTCTTTGAAGGGGTACACATCACAGTATGTTTTCAATGCTCTAGGTAGTGTCCCTAGGAAGGAGTTAAACAGCTTCTGCTTGCTTCAGCCTGCCTTCCATGATGAGTAATAGCGGTTGGTAATAGCAAATCGCTGTTTATCCACAAACATGGCATTGTGCAAACAAGCAGGCCAGGTCTCCAACCAGTTGGATTTCCTGGTGGTCAGCAGCTGATCCATGTAATGTACAACCTTCCTGCTTCTCTAAATGTCAGGAGAACACGGCGTGTGTATCTTGCCTTCTTCCCAGCTGTTTACTCGGCAATGCATTTGCCTCCTTCCCTCGACCTTCATTCTCGGGAAGCTGCCCTGTTCTCCTCCCCAGTTCTGTTTACTTTCCCCTGCCCCTGGTGTCACCTATGAAATCTGTTGATTATTCCACCTGGTTAATGTTAAATTGCTCTGGTAAGATGATGTGTTTGTTCATAAACACAAATGCTGGGCCCCCTGTTTACTGTACCCATGGCAGCAATCGTTATTAAACAAATATTGCTTTGTTTGCGGGTGGAAGCAGCAGTTTATCCTGTCAGTTCTGTTTAAAAAGAAAAAAAAAGTACACTACACACAAATACACACATACAGGACTTAAATGCTAGAATTTCGATAAAGAAAGAAAAGGGGAGCCTGGCCCTGGAATGTGGTTGAAAGCGCTTTAGGTTTGCTTTTCTTATCTCTTGCTTGGATGAAGGGGCTGGGGAGATTAGCGACTTGTTTGGCTTTTCTAAGAGATTTCCTTAGTGTAATGATATCTATGCAGTTGTTTGCTTTCTTCAGAGAGGGGCGAGATCTCCTGAAAGGCCACCAGCTCAGTCATAGAGCATCAGATGGCTAGAAAATTCTGTGTGGAGCAGACAAGGACTCGGAAAGTGTAGGGAGAAAAGGCCTGGACTATGAGCGAAGGGAGCCGTTGGCAGGTACAGCCCTTGGACTTCACTGTGTCTCTCTCTGTCTCTGTCTCATGTGCTGACATTTGGGGGTGCTTTGGTCTGTTAAGAGTGTCCTTTGTTAAGTCTGAGGAGTGGGGATTAACTTTTACCTTGATATAATCTGGAAGGGTACTGTGGCATAACTCTGAAGGAACTGCGCTTTTACTATATATTTTGTTTATTTGTTTCCTGAGACATGGTTTCTCTGTGTCGCTCTGACCATCCTGGAACTTGCTCTATCAAGCAGACTTGCCTCAGACTCAGAGATCCACCTGCCTCTGCCTCCTGAATGCTGGAATTAAAGGTGTGAGCCATCACCGCCTGGCTTTAATATATATTTTATATATTCTTAATGACCGATGTTTTTCTCTAACTTGTCATTCTTATCTATTTTGTTTTAAGGTGGCTTTATGTCTTGTGCCATTTTTAGTTCAGCAAAATAAGCCTTGGTGTCTTTTAGTTTGGCTTTGTGTGTGTGTATGATTCCTGTCCCTTTGACACCGGGAACTTCTTTAGATAAGACTTGTCTTTTGTGGTGTTCTGAGGACAGCAGAGAAAATTCAGCTCCTACCGTCTTTGTGGTTGGATCTTGTTTTTAAGACGATTTGCTACTGTTTCTGAATTTACCTTCTGTCTAATGCTGAACTGGACTCCACAGCACTTGCCCGAGTTAGAAAGCACAGGCTCGGGTGAGGTTAGAGGCTGGGGTGGGGGTGAGGGGCAGCCTCTGACCTTCAGTGGCAAAATGGTGTCTTTTATCTCAGAGAAACTAATCTGTCTGCGAGAGCAACTTCCGGGAGCAGGATATATATGCATGTCTATTAGAGTTTTTGAAGGATAAAATTAAATCATTGTTCCTTTCACGGGACAGAGAAGTGCAGGCGACAGAGTCCCCATGGCCCGCATTCACAGTGTTGCCGGGTTGCTGTGAGCATATTGTTCCCTTTGGCCACCTGAGCAGTTAGGGGCTCCAGGCGAGGAGGCAGACACATGAAGTGTGTCGTCGAACACGCCACTCATTAATGGGCAGTATAAACCTGGCCTTGTGTACATTAAATTATATGAAATATGGAAATGGAGGGGAAAAAAAAACCTTCTCTGAACTGGTTGTTGGTCGCTTTATTCCACTGGCCTTTTTATGAGAGAACTTATCTTTTTGGAGGTTCTGATGATTAAAGTCTACAGGCTTTGCCAGTTCTCAAACTTAAAACCTATTTTCTTGGGTGGAAGTGTGTTTTAACTGTGCTCTCGGAACACCTGGCCTTCACGCCTGACCTTCAGCAGCTTCCTTGTGGCAAAGCAAACAACCTACTCTGGATTGGCAAAGCTCCCCTTCACTGTCTTTTAATGACGTGCGCCAGGGCGGTTGAGTGTGCCAGGGAGTGGGCCCCCACTCTCTACTCATTTCCAGTGTGTTTCCCAGCGGGGGGCTTTCTTACCTACATTCTGTGTATGGATACCACACTAACAGCACCTCCCTCCTCTCTTGTACCCTGGCCGTCTGTCAAGGAGGCAGATCTACTGGAGTCCACCATATCAAACTCTAAACTAGACACGGGCAATTTTTAGAAGCACACTGTGTGTGAGGGGGGGCTTGTTTCCCGGACTCACTAGTGGCTGACTTAGCAAGACCACAGTGTCCATGCTTGGGCATGGTGCCTCGCAAGTGCACACAGGGTATGGAGAGTCAGAAATCCTTTCTCCTTAGCTGTGTGAAGGCTTCTGCAGGCTCCCGTTTTCACACCGAAAGCCTGCTGGAAAAGAGAAACCTTGCTTTGGTTAGGACATTCATTATTTTATTGTCAAGCAGTTCTGCCAACTCTAGTCTACATCATGGGTTCCAGAGGAAGTTACACATCCTGTTCTCCTCCATTTACAGCCCATCTGAATTGTCCTTGTGCATCGTAAATGCTCACTGCCATGAGATAGACTTAAGCCCCTCCCCCAGATGACTATCTTGCATTTTCAATGAGCGAGACAGACCGATTTCTATTCAGACCTAACATGACTATGTAGGGCGTGGTGATCCATGCCTCTAATTCCTGCATTGGAAAGAATGGGGCAGGAAAATGGTGAGTTCGAGGCCAGCTAGACTACTTAGTAAGACCTTGCGCTCAAAAGTCTAAAGGTTGAGGATATATCTCAGTGGCAGTACTTTTTGACATACACAAAGCCCTGCGTTTGCTCTATCATCAGCATCAGAAAGGAAGGGAAGAAAAAAGATAGTGAGTTAAAGATAAACTGATTTTTTCAAACCACGAGTTACTTCTTCTAAAGAATTATAGAAAAGATGGCATTTCTAAAAGTAAATGTTTGAAGTTGGTGGCTAAAGCCTATGTCACTTCTGATCAGGTTAGACTTGGGTCTTTAAGACGTTTAGTCACTTTGTCAGAAATATAGCAGTTATCTATCAAATTTCTCTTATGTGAAAGGAATTCTGGGAAACAGAGAACACAGTGAAAGAGGTTTCTAAATTAATAGAGATGGGAATGAAAAGGAGTGTGTGTGTGTGTGCGTGTGTGTGCATGTGTGTACACACTTCTATGTATACCAGTGTGCAAGGCCAGGGAACACTGCTGGGTGTCACTCCTCAGGAACACTGTCTGTCTAATTTTAAGACAGAGATTGTCAGTTGCCTGGAGCTCATTAGCCTGAGTCTGACTAAGCCCGGCATCTGCCTGTCTCCGCCTCCCAGGCGCTGGGATTGCCGTGTGTGTGCTTCCCTGCCAGTTTACTAACTGAGCCATCTTCCTTGCCCCAAACAGAACTTTTTAGTTTGAGTGTCTCTCCTTCCATTTAATTAATAAATATAAACTCTGTCTGGTTTAATTAATGAGCACAAACTCGTTGCTGTTCAACTCTTCTTCCTTCCTCTGAAGCATAGGAAGGCAGGAGAGCCACCCCATCGAGCCGTGTTGGAAGGAAACATTGTCCTGTGAAGTCCAGCTAGTGTTCTTAGTCTCCTAGTCTTGAATGTCCCCTACTCGGCCAGTGAGCTCATCCACTGTATGTCTGGACCCGCACACTTCTAGGAACCAAGCCTCCTTGCCCTTGGAAACAGCACATCACTTCTGCAATAGCCATCTCTATTCACGGGGACCTGTGATAACCCCAGCTCTGCCCTTCCCTCCCTTGAGCCTTAATAAGAGGTCACATTTGTTTTGTTTTTGTTTTGAGCATGCATTTGACAGTTGCGTTCCTCCTTGCGCGTTTACTGAAATTCCAGATTTTCACAAGATAGATGGAGACCTCTACAGTGCATGATAAAGTTGATAATACATAAATCATTTTTAACAACAGGTAATATGCATAATTTACGGTGTTACCGTGCTATCTTTTGATATTTATGATGGATAATGTTCAGTTTTTGCCCTCATATTACTGCTTTAAATTATACCACAAGAAAATTAATGAGAAAGTAGATTTATGGGTTTCATTTGTTTGTCAATTCGGAAATTAATTGGGTGTTAATTTTAGCCGTCCCTCATCAGACCAGGACTTTAGTACGCGAGCATTACTTTGCATTCATTGTAGCTTACCTCCCATTTACTGTGGGTCACTAGCTCTGCATACATTAAAATAGCCCTGCGGCTCATTCCCTTGATTACTTTTTGAACTGCCATGCATTAGAAAATTTACGCCTTTCTGTTATAATTATGAAAATTTGGTATCGGAAGGTAGCGTCTTGAACACCCCGACTTCTCATACCACACGTGTGCTTGGGTGGTCTCTCCATGGAACGGGGCCAGTGGGGGCTGTGGACAGAGAAAGACTGTCATCTGAAGGGTTCATTCATGGCTTGTTAGAGTCATCTCTGAAGAGGACGAGATCAGCTGTTGTCAACGTTCCTCTTCCTTGGCTTGTCCTTCTTGTCCACTTTTCTTCCCTATGGCTCTGCTTCTAGAGAGGGATTCCTTATTGCGTGGGCTGTTGAAGTGCCTCTCTCATGCCTCTCCTGTCTTGCTTCCTAACCCCTGAATTTGACCCCTGCTGCTGTCCTCCCAGCTCCAATGTCACCAAGTGAAGGGTGTCAGACCTTATGATGGACCTGTGGCATCTCCAGTCCTGTGAGGCTTCCACTGAGGGCCTATGACTCTCCTCTGGGCTGTTCCATTGCCTCTCTTGTAGGGGAGCAACACACGAGTGGTTAGAGGGTGGGGCTTATTTGATGTCCTAGGCCACCCCACCATGGAGCTGCACCTTGCTCCTTGAAACTCCTTTGTTTGTCTTCTGTTACCATGTCAACCTTGTGTGCATTGTACAGGAACCAGTTCTAAAGACAGCGTTGTCGTTAGTTTTTTCCCTGAATGCTTGATACAAGATTAGGAAAGATCTTTAAAATCTTGATGAATAATTAAAAAGTTCAGAAACAAAACTAGCCTACCCACCTCCTCCCCTCTTTGCTTTGCCAACCTCCAAACTGTTAAAGTAACTGGTGAGAGAGTGAGAGACACGTGTTCACTGTTTCTGGAATCTTAACATTCATGGTTCTGCCCTCCCTCCCTCCGTCCCTCCACCCCTCCCTCCCTTGCTCCTAGCCCTTGTTGTCTCTTCAGCATTGCAGTCCCCATCCGTCCTTCTCTACACACAGATGTGCAGTGAGAAAGAGAGTTGTCCCTCTAGCCTTGGGAGAGATAATGACCCACAGTTCCTCTGCTCAGTGTCCAGGAAGTGGCATTACCCTTAACTTCACTTCTCCCCATAGCGGTAGAAGCATATTTTACAAAACTCTGTTTGGTTTAATTTACACATCCCTTTGTGAACAGACCAAGTTCTTTAAGGGCATTTATTCTGCTTCATATAAATAATTGATCAGCCAAGTTAATTTACTTCCGCCTGACTTGGTCAGCCTTAATTAACCGCCCCGGAGTCAGGACTGAACTTTTTGTTAGCTTGAAATCTTTCACAGACGTGATAACAAGGCTTTGTTTTTCCTAAAATTTTCAGCATCAACACTGTAACCAAGGAAATAATCATAATAATAAAGCTGTGTTTTAATTTACTATGAATACATTGGCCTGGACATTATGAATTTTCCAGACGGTTTCCACAGAGTAGCTCTGTTGGCAACAACACTAAATAAGCCTGGGAAACCCAGTTCTTATTATTTTTAAAAGTCCCCTTTTAAAAAAAAGTGAGCCTTTGAAATTGGCATCTCTGTCATATCTCCCAGCAAGGTGGCAAGTGCATGGTTTGGGCTTCCTTCCGTATGCATCTCACAGCCATGGGATGGCAGTGTCAGGCTTGTAGGGCTACGGGATATGGATCAGTTGTTTTAAGCATGTCCTGGTCGTGTGCAGAAGGTATACGTGAGAAGTGGGGGAAAGGCTTGGCCCCCTGCTTAAGAATGGACAGGTTGATGGGGACAAGGTGGCCAAAGCCTCCATATACACGATCCTCCAATTCAAGCACCATAGACACTTGTACAGAGGGTCAGGCATCCAGTTCATTACGCTGCAGGTGATTCTTTGGTAAGGCAGTGTCCCAGAGAGGAGGAGCGGAGGTTAAGTAAATCAAGTGCTTGGGACAAAACCCCTGGGAAGAAGAGAGTGCAGAGCTCCATGGTGAAGAGGAGGATGCTTCACCAGGCCCTGTGCTTGCTCTCTACTGACGCTGTGTGAAGTCGAGAGGAAAAGACAGATATTTCCTGAAACATTCCAGTACATTCCTTCTCTGTATTTTAAGACCCTTTCTTCATCTACCTGCCACGCTCTTGTCTTTACTGAAATTTAGTTTCTCCTGGTTGATGTGCTCATTGATCACTTAGCCAAAGACTGGCTAAAGAAGGAAGTCTTGGTCATTTCTTAAGCTCATGTCTGAAATGAAGAGTCTTTATATGACTGTATTTGCCCCCAATCAACCGAGCGTCAGTTTTCTTGTCTCAGAAATGAAGACTTGGGAGTTTGAGAAATGTACCAGAGGGTTTTATATGAAGAAGCTATAAAAGTGTATTAAATGGCTTTGGATGTTTGATAGAAACACTCTTGACCCAGACAGTGTCAGAAATGCTCTTAGATACCAAAACTCCGTGTTTTCCACATGGGCATTTCGTGAAGTTGTCTGTCCCCGATGGGTGTTGCACCAATGAGAAGCCCTCCAGCCCATGTGCTCCAGTTAGCACTCGCTAACTCAGGACATCCTTAGACCAAAATAATCCTTCATTCGCTGTTGGTCCCCAAATCTGAACTCTCACAAACCCAATTCATGAGCCAAGTTGCTTGGCTCCAGGCCTGCCCAGCTTGTGCTGGAGGACTTCACAGTCCTTTTGGGAGTGCACAGAGCATAGGAGGGGCTTCTCCTCAAACTGCGTACCAGAGATGCTTTCCTTTTCCACCTACCATGATGCTGTCAGACAAGGAAACAAAAGCAGGGCCAAGCTTTTGGACACCCGTTCTCAGTCCCAGATCCCCGATGTGGCTTGAAGACAGTACTTGCATAAGGACAGGGCATGTGACTGTGTGTGCTCCTCTCTGCGGGTAGGTGTGGAGTGCTTCTAACAGCAATTTGCCTGTCCTGTGGCTCCATTCTTTTGCATAGACAGACTTTCCAGAAGGTGGGAAACATCTTTTTTATTTATGTATCTTTTTTCATAACTAATAATAAAAGGGATTTTTAGTACTGACTACCCCGAGACATCTCTCTATTCCCTCATTCTTTTATAGTACGGGTGGTTGACTTAGTACATTCCAGGTGTGTTCGGGACACCTGCAGTACCGCTGAGCTACATCCAACCTGAAACCTTTTCTCTTAAGTGCCCAAACATACGAACGAGCAGGGGTATGGTAGAGCTAAACCAAAGCGTTAGGGGAAACCCCGCAGGCTTTAGCACATCTGCGTGTTTTAAGTCAGAGGAGATGCTTCCATGTTCCTGGTCTCTTGTTGCCTGTCTTGTATCTGTTCTGGGTGGTGTTTTGTTTTGATTGATTCTTTCCATAGTGGGAGGTAAGGAACTGCAGGCAGTTCCTAAAGGATAGTAATTGCTAGAAAGTTGGATCCAAAGAGATGAGCATCATCACCTGTAGCTTCACACCTGCTAACATAAAATGGCATTCTCCGTCTACTTCGGCACCAGATTAACTAACACATTACGGCCTTGCGTTCCTGACGTCTGCCTTGTACCTGCTAGAGACTATTACTGAAAATGGACGAGATGGGAATTGTTCAAGTGGTCATTCTACTGTCTGGTCCTCAGGCAAATTGCGGAGAATAGACTTCTGTCAGTTTTTAACAAAAGCACAGCCTCCTAAAGGTGTCCAGAGTTCTTTGGGTTATATATCTAGTATAGTGGGAAAGAAGTAGGGTAGTATTAGTACCTATGGGTAATTTGAATGAAGTATTTTCTGTTTTGTCTGGTATTGGGAATTCACATTGAAGTCTTAATTATTTAGGCATTTCTCAGCTTTGATGTTTGAACTGACTCCTTCCTTTAGTGACTAACCGTTTTCCTTTCCAAGTCTTAGTCTGTGAACTTGGCTTGTGACCCTGTACGTCAGCCTTCAGAAAGCATGCTGCGGCGAGTGAGAGCTCAGGCATCAAAGGAGAGAGTCTCTCCTCCTGTGCCCACCACAGCTAGCTGTGGCACTCTGGACATGAAAATAACTCACCAGGCCTTGTATTTTTTTTCCCTAGAATTTACCTGTTTTGGAGGCTGAGCACAGGTGCAGGCCACTGTGAATGTTTGGAGGTTGGACGACAACTCTCAGATGCTGGCCCTGGCCATTCTGACTTAAGACATGTGTTGGAAGGGCTTTTACCCACTGAGCTGTTGTCCCATTCTCAAGCCTCAGCTCTCTATGAAGTGGAAGTGGTGATTGTTACTGGAAGCTAGGGAACACACAGGAATCACCTGCCTTATGGACTACCTAGTACAGTACAGGTGGTGAGAAGGTAGATTTTGTCCTGGTTGGGTACCTAGACTCACTCCCCGAGCTAATGGTTTTGTGCTTAGAGAATAATAGGATTGAGTAGTATAGTTAGTGTCAGGTATTGTCTTTGCCTGTAAGGCTAGCACCTAGGAGGCTGAGGTAGAAGGATTATGAGTTCAAGGACAACCTGGACTCCATCATAGAACCCTATCCCCCGCCCCCCCAAAAAACCAAACAAACAAAACCAAAAACTAAAACCTAAAAAATAAAAGGAGACAGCAGATTTTTTCTCTATTTTTTATACTCGGTGTATTTTTTTCTAGTAGACATTTTAGTACTTTAGTATTTATTTAATTAGTTTACTTTTGGGTGGTGTTGAGGCGTGAACGCAGTATCCCACAAATACTAGGCAAGAGTTCTACCACTGAGCTATATCCATGCCTCATATTTAGGACTTTAAAATTCTGACCTTTTCTGTGGTCTATGTAGGTCCCTCCAAAGTAAAGAGTACAAGGATCTCCCTGAAATACCAGTTCTTACACACCTTGGAGTTCAGTTATCCACCAGGAGAAACATTAGCATTGAATGTGATTCTCATGTGGGCCTTACCTGTAAAACAACAGTCATAGCCGGAATCCATTCAGTTTGAAGATGGAAAGTCCTTTTTGGCCCTCTCTCTTTCTAGCAGTGGCCTGTCTTACAGGAATGACCAACGAACTGGTACAAGGATTTAGAATCCTGAAAATGCTTTTGCTGTTTGCCTGCAGGTTTTCAGCATTGATTCCCTCAAGGGGCCTTGTAGCGATGCGGCTTGTCACTTGAGGGACTGGAGTTGGAGCACGTTTCTTCTCTGCGAGTGCTACATTGCCAGAGTGTTGGAACCTGATAATGCTCAAATGTATAGCTTGTGTGATGACTTAAAGTGTTTTGGCTTTTTGGCAAAATATCTGAATCCCATCAGAGAAATTGACTCCTAAATTCTCCTCGGATCACCTGAACTTGTCATCTTTCCTGTGAGGGAATGCATGATATAGTGTAAGCCATACTAGAACTTGAATTGAGAGTGGCAGCCCCTAGTCCTAAAGTAGGGGGCCAGTCTACTACTAAGAAAGAAAAGGGGTGAAGTAGAACGACAACTGCTTGTCAGTTCAGCAACATGTAAGGCAAAACTCCTTTCGTTCTGACCAGCAACTGTTTTAACAGCTGTCTCTCCCCCTTCTCTCCCCCACTCCCCCCCCCTTTCTCTCTCTCCTTTACCTCCCACCCCCCTTTTTCTGAAAATCCTCCTCTCAGGTTTTTGAGTCATGATGCAAGAATCTGGGTCTGAGACAAAAAGTAACGGATCAGCCATCCAGAACGGGTCCAGCGGTGGCAACCACTTGCTAGAGTGTGGGGCTCTTCGTGACACTCGGTCCAACGGGGAGGCGCCAGCGGTGGACCTGGGCGCAGCCGACCTTGCCCACGTCCAGCAGCAGCAACAGCAGGTACTTGCCTGGGAGCTGGAGTTGTGAGTGATGTGAAGCCACTGGCCATGTTGTAGGCACATGCGTCTGGTGCATCCGTCTGCCAGAAAGCAGCAGCATAGTCTCAGGGGTCCTCCTGGCTGAGATTAATTTTGAAAGCCTTGGGAGCTGCAAGCATCTTTCTGGACAGTGGCTGTTAGATTTAAAGTTGAATGGACCTTGAGCCCCCAACATGTCACCTAAGCTTTTATTATTCAATTAAAACGACTCTCTGAGGGAAAAATGGTTGCTGATGCTTGAGATAAATGGTTGACCAGTATAACAGTAGTTAAATAAAAACAGGTTCACCCCTCTTTCAGCCTTTTCAGAACCTTATGAAGAAATAAAATCAGAGCTAAAAAATGAAAGAAATAAAGATATATTGGGGGGGTAGTCAAAGGAAATAGAGACAAATAGAAATATAGGTAAACATGTTTAAATAAGCCTAGAAATATAGGTAAACATGTTTAAATAACAGGCTTATGTTTATAAGACGGACATCAGTTTGGGACATTCCTTCCTCCTACCTCTAGGAACTAGGGTGTATGTGTTTGTGGATGGTGTTGGCTAAACTCTCAGTGGTGTTTTAACTGATCTGTTTGGGCCTCTTCAACATGCCCCTGGCTTCAGACATTCCCATTCCTTCCCTGCCCTTCCCAGGGTGGAAGCGGCTCCTCGGGAATAACTGTTGAAATATTTCCCGGTGGTACAGGTGACCTAAGACATGGTATTGTGTTGCTAAAAATTCAAATGTAAATAGCATTTCCTTGAAGACTGGATTGGGTTTCCCACCCGTGGGATCAGGAAATATTATGAGTTTTTGCTACTGATAACAGGGCAGGTTTTGTCCTTGATCCATTTATCTTGTAGCTGTGGTACCATTTGCAATCAGGTATTTAAGAGAAAAAAAAAAAAGGAATGAAATGTCTTGGGGAAATTTTTTTAACTTTTCCATAGAGAATTGTTGGGAAATGCCATAAGAAAGAAGGACAGACCTTTCAAACTACTTTATTAAAACTGGAATCAAATTCTTAGGGCTGGAGCCATGGTAACAAGTCTTTTCTTTCTGAGACAGGTTCTCACTTAGCTGAGGCCTCTGGCTTTGAAATTGCCCTGTAGCCCAAACTGGCCATAAACTCCGGATCCTCTTGCCTCCACCTTCCAAATAGTTGAATTGCAGACATGCGTTAAAATATGAACAGCCGGGCAGTGATGGCGCACACCTTCAATCCCAGCACTTGGGAAGCAGAGGCAGGTGGATCTCTGTGAGTTCGAGGCCAGCCTGGTCTATGAGAACTAGTTCTAGGACAGCTAGGACTGTTACATAGAGAAACTCTGTCTCAAAGAAGTCAATCAATCAGTCAATAAAAATATAAACACTCAGTGGACCGTGAGCCTGTTAGATGTCGGTGGATGCAGCGTGAAACTACTTGGTCAGTTTGGGGAAAGTCCTAGAAAGAAAAAGGGAAGTTGGCAGAAAGCCAGGTCAGTTCAGGGGATTTGGGGTTGTGACGTGATTTCTTTTCTTGTCACTCTAACTATTTCTGCCCCCAGCATAGGCATCCTCAAAGCTAGAATTTAGACCACCTGGGTTGTGTTAATTCTGTGTATCAGTTACTACACAGTGGCTGACTTCTAACCAGGGAGCTTGTCTGCCAAACCCGGCAGTAAATGGCAGGAAAGCATTTGCAGGGATGGTCATTCTGTGGTATCCTCATCTGTGTGTGGTGAATACCATCTTCTGTGCCATGACAAGACCAAGGTAAGATCAGTCATTTCTTCATGAGGTAGCTGAGATGGGGGCTGACGCAATGGGCTCCCTGAATTATTTGTACTTGGATTACATTAGTTTAGTCAGTGGGAGATTAACTTTGTTTGAATTTTACCTGAAGGGCTGACAAATGTTCAAAATAATAAAGTATTTTACCAAGGAGCCAGCGGGTAAAAAATGCTTGCCACCAAGCTTGAGGACCTGAGTTTGCTTCCCAGCACCCACATGGCAAGAGAAGAACAAGCCTTCACAAATCCTCCCTCACTCTCTTACACACAAATGCAATAATAATAAAAAATAAAGTTTAAGCAAAAAACAGAAGAGTATTTAGCCAACCATGAAAATTTACATGTTTAACACACTTACCACACACAGCCGCCCTGCTACAAACAGGAGCAGCAGTGACACCTGAGTGACACAGGAGAATGTTCTGGAAGCATATTTCAGTTGCATTTATTTAAAAATAGTGAGTCACTAGTCAGTCACCTGGGCCGGAGCCCTTCTGGAGAATGTGTTGTTAAATGGTCATTCATGCCGTTTTCAAGTACTTGGTTTTTGATTCCACTTTGAAACTTGAAAATAAATATTTCACGGCAATTTTCTGTCTATTTGTCACTGATATGTTTGAGGAAGAAAGGCATCCGTCGGGTCTAGGATTGTGGCTAAAGCCTTACTTACTGTGGTTGGCAAGCCTTTTTAGGCCTTATTTTAAAACATCCACAGCTGCTTTGACTCCTTGTGTAAGAGAAGTCTCTAAACAGGTTGGTGGGGGAAGTGGTGTAGGTGACAGAAGAAAAACTACAGGCTCACAAAGGGTCCAGGGGCCCAAAGCTCCCCACATTCTCTGGTGTCCAGAAAGCAGCAGCAATTCAGCTGTGCGGAGAGATGGTTGCACTGGTGAATCTGCGTGGTTTTCGTCATTTTTCTCCTGCAGGTCTTTACTCGAAGTGAGAATGCAAGCACTGAGAAAATCGCAGCCATGCTGAATTCATTACTGCGGTAGTCACACAAAACCACGGATAAAATTTCAATATCTGCAGGCCACAGTTGAGTAAACAGTTGCACTGAAATTTAATTCCTGTTGACTTTTCCCCCATCCCTCGCCAGGGGCACATTCTGATTCCATAGTACAAAGACAACAGGGGTTACAGCTTTGATTAATGTAGGACAGTGGAAGAGAGTGGAAGAGAGTCAGAACTGTAAAATATGTCAGAAGTCCACAGAACACAAAGATCTGGCTTCAAGCTGCCTGGCGTAAAAACGAGTTAATTACGCTGTGAGTTACACAGAATGGTTCAGAATATTCTATGGCACCAGAGCCTTTGGTGTTATTCAGCGGGGTTGGGGGTGGGTGCTGTTCGGTGTCGGGGGTGGGGGTGGGGGGAGGGGGCGGGTGCTGAATGAGCCCTGTGTTGGGCTCCTTCTTGCCAGTCATGTCTACAAATGACAGCAAGTGCCCTCTTCAGAAGCTTCCGTGCTCACAAAGAACCACTACCATAGTGATTCCATGGGTTGCCTGAGATGAGTCTCAAACAGAATTTGTTTTAAAGAATTTATCTAGTTGACAGCCTGAAGAAATGGGAGGTCTTTGCTTTCCTATCCTCTCTTGAAAAATCAGGACGTCTGGCAACCTTGGGCGACCGTCCCACAAGGGCAGCAACTGTTGGGAGATGAATCGCTGCTGAAGACAGGCAGCCCAGTAGTCTTGTGGTTCACCACGGTTCCACCCAGCAGAGTACTGCCCCTTCCCTCTAGGCAGAGCAGCAAGGGATGCTGGTCTGGGAGATGTATCATCCTTCGGAAGTTACCAGCCAAGGAGAGGTGCGGCCATTAGTTGGAGGAGCCCGCCCACACGAGTGCCTTGTCTTCCCTCCTCAAAACAAAGCGTATTGTCTCGATAATGTTTCAACTCTATTTATATCCAGGCTCTGGAATTATTACAATGGTTTTCTAATAATGTAATTTGATAGCATTCCTGAGCATTCTCTTGCAGGCCTTGAGGAGTTCTTTACCCTACACCATGACTGCTTTTTACTTCCTATTACGCCTGCCCCCATTTCTGTGTCTCCGAGCTCTGTGTTGACTCCATTATAGAATGCAGCAACAGATACTATTATTGATTGTTAATGTTTTTTTTCTCTCCCTCCTTAAAGGAAGGATTTTAAAATGTCCAGAGCAATTTTATAAACTGTGTGGATTAATGCATTTGAAAAGTCTTGAATTTTTTAAAGCAGGATTTTATTTCCATATTGCTGCAAATGAGAGCTTTTTCAGATAAGCATATTACATAGAACATAATGTTTAGAAGTTTCTCCATATACAGCATATGCTGGCAGGTCAATTAACAGAATGCATACCAGAAAATGTTTATTCAATAAAGATGAATAGCTGTTAAATAAAACAGCTATTCTTGACAACATCCCTTTTTTTAATGATGGGTGCTTTCTTTGGGAAGGGGTAAATTTTTTGGTACCACCTGGCATTTTTATTGTGTGCAAATCCGCAAAAGGAGAGCGCTCATGGCTGTGGTTTTGAGGTACAGCTATCATTGTCTATGAGAACAGTTACCAGAGAGTGGGTGAGAAAGTCATTTAAAAAGATATGCTGCCCTTGTGATTTGTTCCTTAAGGCGTATAAGTAAATGAAGGGCTTATTATTTTTTTTGGAGCTTCTCTGATATTTGGTTTAAAATGTTAGTTTTGGTCGAAAGAAAGAGTATGTTTCAAGTTAACAAATGTAAACAAAGAGCAAAAGAAATGTTCAGTGACCAGCAAGGAGGTAAGGGAGGGAGAAAGTATAGGGAGGCCTCTTAGAATCGTCCAGGGTGGGAAGTAGAGGGTGGCCGTGGGAAGAGAGGGAGAGCAGGCACTGATGCTTACACCAGACCCTGGAAGCTCATGACCAGGACTAGCTCTTTAGGGCATGGGCAAAGAGTGTGCTGGCATAAATTCAAAGAGGGTTTAGAAAATGGTAAAGATCAGAAGAATCTAGGAGATCATAGATGCTTACACGATGGGATTAACAGTTGTCTCCTTGTTTGCATGGTTCTATTAATGGATTCATCTGTGGCTCTAAAGTTTAGGAGGAAAAGTGTGTCTGAACTGGACATGGTCATATTTTCTTGTCCTTGGTCCCTAAGCACTACGGCGACAACTACTTAGTCAACTTTTACCTCGTGTTGGTTACTGGAAGTGATACAGCCTTTAAAGTATCTGAGAAGAGGGTGCCTAGCTTCCATGCAAATGCACCTTGCTGTCATTCCAGAGGGCTGGGCCATCCATAGAGTTGGGGTTACTGATGAGAAGGAATTCCTAGAAAAAGCAATTTGAATAACAGAGACTATATTATGGCTCACAATTTAAGGGTGGCATTTCCGTCAAGGCAGGAAAGTTATGGTGACAGAAGTGAGGGGGAGTTGGTCACATTGTACCTGCAGCCAGAAAGCAGAGAGAGATGAAGGCTGGTGTTCAGCTTGTTTTCTCCTGTTTATTCAGTCCAGAACCCCAACCCATGTTTGAGTGTCACCCACATTTGATTCTTCCCACAATGAGAAATCTAAATACCTTCTCAGTCCCACCCAGGCATTTGTCTCCTCATTGATTTTATGTCCTATCGAGTTAACAATTAGTATTAACTGTTGCAGTATCTGTAGACACCAAGAGGATGACTTCAAAGTATCAAAGGGTCCGTGCTATAAGGAAAGGTTAGAGGATTTTGTTTTTAGAAGAAAAAGAAGTACATAAAATTTTCCTCTTCATTTTCAAAATGGTGGTATGAAATTCCTCACTGGTCTTTGGGAACAATGGGAGAGAGGGAGGGAGGAGAAGGAGGGAGGGAGAGAAAGAGACAGAGAGAGGAAGGCTGGATGCTTTATGTGAAAAGCACTCACCTTGGTTTCTCAGGCATGCCCACCTCCCTTAGGGGACTTGGCATTAGTTCTCGCTTTGTACAAAGTGCCCCGATAAAGTGGGTCCAGCCATGGCTATGAGACCGAGGGACCAGGCTAGATGAGCTCTATCATCCCACTCCTTTTCCACTCATGTCACCTGTCCCATTGCAGCTCTTTTGATGCTGTTGGTAGGAAGAAATGATGATCATCAGTGTCCTAGAAGGGAACCTGCTAGGAAGGTAGTGCAGAGAAGTTCTATTCATATAGAGTGCCCTGCTGGGACCTAGTGCAGTTCAGAAGCTAGCATGTTTCTTAGCCAGTAGGTGAAAACTTAGCCCTAATTCTAAAGGAATTGCTCTGTTGAGATGCACTTTTATCAGACACTTTGCAGAGGTCAAATTTTACCCCCCCCCCAAAAAAAAGATTTAGAAAAACTATTCGGCAGAAATCAGTAATATCAATGTTAGTGAGACCTAAGAAACAAATTGAAGCAAAGCAGAGACAGAAGTTTAGATAAATTCTGGTAAGTAAAGAAAAACCAGCCACAACAAAAACAACTCCCCTACACACTTTCCTTAATTCCTCTGGTGCCTATTTCTGGAAAAAAGCATGTTTCACCCTGAATGCTAAATTTAGCTCTCTCGTCTCTGTTAGTTTAGTCCTGCCTTCCTTCAAAATATTGTCTTCAAAGATTTATGTAACTTGTGAGCCTTATTTGAAAGTCTTTCAAGTAGTGATTGCTGAAGAGTTGTGTGCCATTAATCTCTCCATTAGAAATTAAAATGGCATGGGAGGCCAAAGTGGGGAGGAGTACCCTCTATGTGAGAGAGCATGGGAACAGAATCCCAGACGACATGTCTTATGAATGACATGTCCTCTCTAAAATTCAAGAGAAAGTTTGTTGTGGTGAGATGGTAACCTTAAGCCATGATCTGTTAATGTTAATAATTAATAATAATAATAACAACAACAACACCCCATCTAGCTTGTCTAATCAAAAGAATCTCATTTTGAACTCTGAGGAGATAGGGCTTCAGTCATAACCTGTTGACAGATTAGCACAGTGGTTGCACAGCCAGTGCTAGCAGGCTCCTCTCTGTGCTCTGAGGCCCGGGACCCACACCACTGTTGTGTCCCTGCCTGTGGAGTCTAATATACCTGTAGGGGGTACATCAATTACTGATAAAAAAGGGTCTCCATGTGACTGACTGCTTTTGTGACAAATAAGAATGGCCATATATATGCAAGTGGTCCTCAGAGGAGGAAGCTGATGGAGAGGTCTGAAATTCCTGTTCTAAACTTTCTTTTCATCGCTTTGACTTTGAACTCAAACCTATTGTGATTGTGACGTGTCATTACACTGCTGAGACCCTTGGCCAAACACTGTTTCATTTGCTTCACAGAAATAGAAGCTGTGTTAGATTCTTTTCCCCCTTGTCCTGAGAAAACACGCTAAGGTCACCATCCTTGACTGTCTGCTCTGCAGCTTTGTTACATGTGACTCAATACGTGTGCTGTCCTGTGTAGCCAGGACAAGTGTGTGTCCGTGCTTTGTCACTGTCGTCAGACGCCTGACAGAAACCGTGTAGGACAGATGGAAAAGATGATCTTATCTCACAGTTTCCAAGATTTCTATTCAGAGTCCTTGGCTCTATTGTGTTTGCTTGTGATGGGACAGAGCATCACCGTGATGGGCGCATCTGGCAGAGCCACTGGCCCCATAGTGTCAGGAGTCAGAGACAGACAAGATTGGTCTGGCATGACCACAGTGACCTACCTCCTTTACCTAGGCCCTACATCCTAATGTTCCTAAAAACTCCTGTAATGGTGTTACTAGATGAGTGGCCAAGCCTTCACAATAGAGTCCTTTGGGTTTTTCTTGGCTGGGGGGGGGGGTACTTCTTTATAAACCGTAATAAGATGGAGCGTCAAGAAATTCCCAAATCCCCATATTTCTGGAATCTAAAACTAAAGCCAGATTTGATTCCCCCACCACCACCGAAAAAAAAGTTTCAGTTTGGGGACTATTTGGGGTTTGGTTTTCCTTTCCTTTCCTTTTCTTTCTTTCTTCTTCTTCTTTTTTTTTTTTTTAAAAAAAATAAGAATGTTCAGTCAGTAAATCCGAGTAGATATTTTAAAGTAAAACTTTCCAAATTCCGGCCCATTTCTGACCCCGAGTATTTCATACAAGAGTCTCCTCACCCTGTATTAACCATCTCTCCGCTTTGGCCTTCAGAACTTAATTTGTTCATTCATTTACATGATTTTTATTCAAGTCTTCATTGCCCACTCCTATGGTGAAGGCAATGTAGAGACCAGATTGATGTGTGTGTACTGGCAAACAAGGGCAAAGGCTGAGTGTATGTAGTCCAGAGGGAAGCTGAGGCAGCAGAAGAGGCTGCTGGGAAGGCAGAAGGCATGTGCTTTAGCTCCTGTGTTGGCCTGGCTTCCTACGCCAGTGTACACTCTAAGGAGAGGCCCAGCTAGAAGAAAAGGAATCCCTGGGAGATTAGTAGCCATTAATCAAGCATTTTAATAAAGGGCCACTAACCTTGGACTTGTTTGATAGGGGGGACTCATCATGGCTCCCCCCACCTTTCCTTCCTGCACCCATGTGCACAAAACCTTTAACATCTTGTAAGTCCCACCAGGGAGGGACGTCCTTCTCCTTCTCTGGCACGTTCCAGCACGAGGCTTAGTGATGACATTCCAGACTCCCTTCTCAGGTGATTCTCCATTTTGCCATGGTGACCATAAGGAGCACCCATCACACTTTCTTAGCTGGGTTTGGTGCACACGCCCACAGTCTCTTGGGTCCGGAGTTGAGAGTCATCCTCAGCTACATACGTAGCAAGTGGATTTCAGTCCCAGGCCAGCCTGGGTTACTTGAGATTTTGTCCACAAGAAAGAGAGGGGGGAAGGGAGCCCTCATATACACTAAAAGTCACTACAGTGGTTATGGCTGTTTATTCTGATTAATATTATCAAGTACATTGCCTTTAGCCTTGGCCTGTTATAGAATCTCTTTCAAAAGTCACATGGGGAATGCTGATAAAACGGCTGTGTTCCTATTGATCACGGAGTGGGCTTATCTGTCTTAGAGAACAAAACTAACTAAGCTGAATCTGTGATAAAGTCTTTGTTCCTTATTGGCACAAGCTCCTTAGAATGAAATTGTTTTTGAAGTGGTGAGGGGGTTGGGGGAGGAGCACATAGTGTGTATCTTTTGCTGGAAAAACACAATGTGTAATTATTAAACAGCTGGCTCTATTGGTAGCTCATCCAGGAGCTGAAGATCACACTGTCCAGGAATGGGGTTCTCCGTACAGCACTGAAGTGGAAGAGGTGAGAGAAGGTGGATACAAGCTGTGTTCTCTCGAATCCTTCTAGATGGCCATTGTGTCTTCTGCAAGAGACTGTGTGTGTACCAACTATGCACAGCACGGTTCTTTTTCTTATTACCTCTCACTTTCCTCTTGTATTTAGCATTTTCTATTGGTGTGTGTGTGTGTGTGTGTGTGTGTGTGTGTGTGTGTGTGTGTTAGGTTGCAGGTTGAGAGCAGAGCATAGCTTCAGGTGTTGTTTTCAGTTCTGTTCTCCTTGGGGTTTTGTTGTTGTTGTTGGTGGTGGTGGTGGTGGTGGATAGATAGGGTCTCTCACTGACTTGGAGCTCCCAGCAAATAGGCTAAGATGAATGACCAAGTCTTGGAGGTCTGTGCTGGAGCCTTTTGGTTACCAGCAAGCTACCACACCAGGCTAGTTTTTTACGTGGTTCCTGGGATTGAGCTTGAGTCCTTATCCTTGGCAAGCAGTTAACTGGCTGTCTCCCCAGACCTAGCTCGCTTCTTTTTTGATGGTACTCAAGATAAGTTTAACTTCTCCATGCAAGCTCGTCTTCAGCAAGGTTTCCTAGAGTACAAGACTTCCTCTGCCGTTTCTCTTCCTTCCAGCCATGAGTCCATTGACGGTGTCCTGTTGTGGTCCTTCCCTCAGCCCTCGAGGAAGGCAAAGAGTCAGCCGTTCCCATTGAATGCTCTTCCTACGGTGCTTTGTCTTGCCCTGAACTTCTGTCTCTCCACGGAGGAGGGAAGGTGACATGATGTCTTAGTCATTCAAATCCAATAACTTTTAATCTGAAGGTTAAGTAGTGAGATATAAACTAAGAGATGATAATATCAATTTTATGTTCACTGAAGGGCACAATATACCTCTTTCTAGGAGAGGGAAAATTGTGCGTAAAATGTCTTTCACTTTTCCATAGCAGAGTCATGTCTCTCACAGCCAAGGAAAGAGAGAGTTTTTTGGAAATTTTTAATAAAATGAGATGTGGCATCATAAAGCAGGGCAAGAGTGGCGTTTCGAGATTATAATTATTATGTATTAATTTTTCAAGGCTGCGCGGTGCCGAGTGGCTCCCTTGTAAGGAAGCCTTCCTTTACTGATGCTCATTATCCTCCCTCCAAACTCAGCAACCTTTTGCAAGGTCAAAGGCGGAGAGAGAATGACACAATGCTCATTCTTTCCTGACTATTTTTGGTCCTAATGTGTGTGATAAATAACACCCTGATAATATTGCTTACCTTCTTCTCTCATTTTTGCTCCCTCCTCCTGGTGAGCTCCCCCTTTCGACGCAATAAGCATTCACCATACAGAAGCGCGAAGTGGAAATGCTTCAACCGGGTGGCTTTTTATTCTCATGTTCAGGCCATGAGATTTATATTTGTCTTAGAAATACAAAGTTTTGTGCTGCGTATTATGTATCTGTCTCATGTGTACTTATGTATGGGCCTGCGCTATCATTCATCTATCTGTAAGATGGGGGAAGACATCATGCATGAGGTGAGTGTGCGATAGTCATCATTATCATTGTCAAGGTTATGTTCCCTAATGGGGTGATTCATGATTGTGATTGCCAGGGTTGCATTCTGAAAGGAAGCTTCAACCTGCCTCAGCTATTTGTTGGGCAGCTTCTGTGTACAAGGTGCTGCGGTGAGCCTGCAGACCAGAAAAGGAGCCCAAGGACGATAGCCCTCAAGCCAGATTCAGCCTAGCATCTCGTACTGCGGAGAGAGTCCTTTGGTGATGTAGCTGCGCCAGTTCACCACTGTGTACAGCTGTCTCCATGCCTACACAGCTGTAGTAGTAATTTTCTCATTAATGTGACAACGTAGCTGTCAGAAACAATTCCAGGATGCAGAGATGAATTTTTGCCTCGCAGTTTGGGAGGGTCCAGTTGATCATGGCGAGAAGTTGCGGTGTCAGGAGCAGGAGGCATCTGGACACCTTGCTGCCATAGGCAGGAGACAGAGATGAACGGCAGTGCCCAGCTCACTTTCTCCTTCTGATTCAGTCCAGGACCCCAGTTCATTGGATGTTGCTACCCATATTCATGGTGATTTGCCTTCTTAAACAGCCCTGCCCTCGTAGATACACCTCTACAGGTGTGTTTCCAAGGTGATTTTAAACCCCATCAAGTAGACAGTAAAGATTTAACTGTTACAAGAGCCAGCCAAGCTAACCGATTACGGCAGAGGTTATATGCCCCAGAAACCCTAAAATGTACATGGTCTAGCACTTTGCAGAGGCAATAGCCTTCCCCTGGGTTATTGAGTGGAGTGTGTGGCAGAATTCTCTGTTCTTATTTTGTAGTCACAGAGTACATGCTCCTTCGCTCATGTGGTGCGTGTGTATGTGTGTGTGTGAGGTCAGGGGAAGGCTGCAGACATACACACATGATGTTAAACTTGGGCTAGTGGTTTCTAGTGTGGTGCAGTGATGTGTGGGTGTATCCACACTTCTTTCTTGTTTCCACTCATTTAGCTGATAGTGTCTCACAAATTAAGAAATTGGACATTAGTAATAGTTTTTTTTTTAAAAAAAAAAAGGAAAAACTTCAGCCAGCCTTCTGAGGAAACGGAGGTTGGACATACTTGATGAATCACTGAGAGAGCAGCTGTCCTCAGCCATGGCTCCCTTGCCTACAGTGTAAGCTTTCTCTTATTCATGGTCTCCCCACTAGACGACACGGAGAAATACTGCCTCTCCTCTCTCCCTGCATTCTAGGAATTCACAGTCCAATTGCCACACAATCAAATATAGAAACACATACATGAAACATCAATAGAGATCTTAATGCACACAGAGATAAACTGGAGGAGACATGGATAAGCTAATCAATCGATAGAAGAGTGATGTGGGTCATAAATCCTTGGTGGCCTGGAGAGGAAAAATTAGTATCCACATTGGTAGGATATTTTTTTAAGACTTTGGTGAAATTAGAAAACAGAAACTGAGCCTGTGAACATCTGCTGATTTATGTTAAGCCATTTAGTGGGAAATAATGGATGGGAGGTATAGGCTGAGCCATATAGCTTAGACTTGCGGCTTGGATATTAAGGTCCGAAACATTTGTCTTTGACCCTTTTAATTCTGAAATAAGTGAGCTTAGGTTTGTGCCGTGGAGCAACTGGTGGCAGGTGGTGAGCTGAGGCCTTTCCATGACGGACAAAATCACCTGAGTTCACTGGGCCGGACTTCTGACTCTTTGTTTACATAGCCCATGGTGCGAGTATAAGATTTCCAGGGATGCGATGGGGCCTGATAAGTCTGGTTGTTTCCTGAGTAAGGTCGATATTTCCTATACTTTAATACCCAATTCTAGCTACTTCCCTCATTCTATAATTAGAATAATTGAAACCCAGTACCTGATTTGATAAGAGTTGTCAGATCTGAAGTGTGTTGCTAAGTGCACTTGTTTATTAGCTGACTATATTTTCTGAGAAGGGTCCGCTTTGGTATTTCTTATCCTTCTGGGGCCTCTTTTTTTTCTCCTTTCTTACTTAGTTTATTCTGGCTTTTAAACTTTTCCAATGGTTTGCTGTATTTCACAATTAATGAAAATTTGTTTATTTCTGTCACATAGACCCTGTTATTACTGTTGTCAAACAGGATTGGCTATAGAGTGTGTGTTTATGTGTGTGCGTGCATGAGTGCTTGCACATGAATGCATGAATGTGTGCATTCATGGGGATGTATGCCTGTATATGAATGTGTATGAATGTTTAGAAGTTTGCAGTTCTGTAGAGACCCTCCTCATTTACTCCCCAGACATTTTAGCTTGCTAACTGGTTCATACTAGTTCATGTGTTTGCACAAATATTTCCATACTTTTCTAAATGATTACTTTATGTCGAATCTTTTAGTAACCCATCTCTCACTTGGAGCAGGGCTTTTCTTTTGGCTTTAGATGTTCAAGAGCATGTTCCTGGAATTATTTCTCATGGATCATAAGGCATCAATGCTCGCGCGGACTCTGAAGAACACTCGGAAAGGCATAGGGTTGTGTAAAGTCTTGCACACTAAGAGCCAGTTCGTATTAATTCCGGTGGCAGCATCAGCTTGTTCTCTCTTGATTCCTCCTCATTGCAGAACCCATATAAGGTCCATGATAAACTCAGCGAGGTTCCTAGACACACAGCACACAGCACAGACACCCCTTTATGGTGGGCATGTGAGTTCACGCAGCCCATTCGTGGACAGTTTCACTCTGCCCCTCAGGAAACTCACACAACTACTTTGGTTCAGAGATCCACCACTGCCCACTTTCTTTGCAAGGAACTTTCTCAGTGGTCACGTGATTGTGTTGAAGGCTTCTTAGAACCAACTGCAGATCATCCTTCAGAGTTCTTAAGATCCATGCTAGGCCCAAGAACTTGCTTTTTTGTTTTTTGGTTTTTTTTTTTTAGCCCATCCTCCACTGCATGGCGAGAGGGCCATACTAGTGGAAAGACTGGCAGACAGGATTAGACTGTGGGGGGAAGCTTTGGCCCAACTCACAGTCCTTTCTAGATGAGCTATTGTGGATATCTGAAACATCAAATGGAGAGGACATTAATATTTGCCATTCTGAATATATTGTGCCACTGTCGGTAAGAATTTAACCTACAAAAATAGTGTGTAAAATACAAAGAATTTAAGCTGTAAGAGTGCTACTTATTGTTGTGTTTAAAAGATGAACAATTGAGTATTTCCTAAATATTTAATAAACTGGAGTGATCGTGTGTTTTGGTGTAGAGAAAGGTGCCCTCGACAGCTCTCTTTGGTTTACTTGTAGAATTTTTGTTTGCTTATGAATACTTTTCGCTTTTTTGTATGTCTCAAGGTCTCCATAGCAACATTGGCTCTGTAGTAAAAAAGAAAAGATGCTTTAAGTTAAGGCCCATTCACACTGCTACGGGATGCGTGTGACATACATACGGTGATCTCGATTCTGCACAGTGCATTTTTGTCTGAAAAATAAAATAATTTTAGGAATCTCTCTCATATTTATATCTTCAGCTACCACTTCTCTGCCCACTGGGTGTACTCTCCAGAGTCACCAGTGTTCTGGATGCTTCCACCGTGAGACGTGACTAGTACAGATCATCCCTCTGTGACAAGAGTCAATCCTGAGAGACATGGGCAATAGAGAAGGACTCTTTTGTTCTGGTTTTCTCCATACTTCCCTGCCCCACGTGTCTCCCAGTTCATGTGCACACACCCATCCCATGGTCACAATCACTTGCAGGCACACACTTCCTGGCTGCTTCTCCATTTACTTCTCAGGATGCTTCCCTTTGGAAGCTCAAAGGGCAGGAAGAGCATTTGACTGAAATTCGCTGCTGAAGGTTGAAGCCCCACCTCTCATAGTTCCTGCATGAGAAAAGCTGTCAAGTGTGACCAGCTCTCCATGCCTCCATTTTCTCATCTGTGAAACGGCACAATACAAATACATCTTTGTGAAAGAGGTGTGATGATTATGCTAAGCAGCACATTGCCCTTGGCCGAACAGTCCAAGTGGACTCAGCCCTGTATTATTGACCTTGTTGTCATCTTAAGGGCAGGCCAAAGCCATAGCCAACATATTAGTGATTCACCCATTAGTGGGCTGGTATGGACCAAGTTACTTCTCTAGGCTGTTTCATTCTTTAGCCTGTCCCACTCATTTTATATTTAAATGTAATCAGTAGGATATTGAATTCTCCATGTTGGAGTCTTCCAAGGCTTGCTTCCCATGGATACAGGAATCTTGTGCTTCATGTCACTGAGATAATGAACGGAAATCAGTGCCCTGTCCCATCTGTCTGTTCGTCTCTTCATTTGCACTGACCTCAGTGTGAAGACTGTGGGGAACCAGTCCTTGTAAGCAATTAGTGCCCCAATTTATCGTTTTAGAAAAGAAAACACACACCCTAATCAATATAGAATCTCTGCTCCATACCCACTAGCAAGCATCACCGAAGGAGCCCCACGCACAAATGTTTTAAATTTGGAGCCAGAGTTAAAGACACAGTTGGCCTCCAGAATCTGAATTGAATCAGGGTTTTATTTCAGATAAAAATCTTTGGGTCTCATAACTTAAAAAACACAACTTTTACTGGCATTACGCAATTTGCCACGGGTCATTTACCAAAATGTTTGTATATGTAAGCCCAGGTTCTTCTCTTAAAAAAAAAAAAAAAAAAAAGGAAGGGTGGAGGGCAGGGATTGGGTTTTGCTAAAATCCAGGTGGCGTTCCAGTTTATATTTAATTTTAATTGGAAATGAAATACAGGCAAAGGAGGGGGGAAAAACCCACCATGTTTTCTTTACTGAGAGTATCCATTGGGGAGAGGAAGGGTGCTGCCAGCCAGATTTTAAGACACAGATTTTTTATTGGCATGTCTATTTTTTTTTCTGGCTGAATTCTTGTGCCTGCATTTAAAAAAAATAAGTTTTCACACATGGCAGTCATTTTTATGTCTCAGTGCCACTTGCCACCCTCCCTCTGTGTTTCCCATGCAATTAATACCTAGAACCAGGAGAGCACAATCATCTGCCACACCGAACCAAGAGCTTTCGGAGTCCTCTGGTGAACCCCTTTGAAGTTTCCCATGAGGTCATATTTAATTCTTGTGGTTCATTTGGATTTCTGGAAGAGTGAGGAATTTTGGAAGAAAGAACAGTGAGTAAAAAAAAAACTTCCAAAAAGGTCCAGGTACATTTTGTGAAACTGTCACGAAACCCTAGCAGGGAGATGGTGGCACAGTTAGGGAGTGGCTGCTGCTTCCTGGTTGTGGTGTGCCATGAACTGGTGCCTACAAAGATAACGAAACCTTCTCTGTTGGCGGCTTAGTAGGTGAGGGTGTAATCTGGGTCTTCTCAATTGGACATTGAATACCAAATAATTTTAAATTTTATGATGCATGGAACAAATTGTAGAAAACATTAAAAGACGTCGATAAGGACACAGAAAATGAGGTGTGGCCTGTAGTCCCATTCTCTAGCAATTGTGGCTCCTAGCACTCCTTTCTTCTCCCCTTTAATTTAAAGATCTGTTTCGTGATTTCCATCCAACCGTTCCCATTCCCTCCGTCAAACTTCACTGATGAGAAAAAAGTTAGCACCAATGCTGTTCATCAGCCAGAGTCCCTGCAGCTGATTTCCTTGTGTGGTAGTACTCACTTTTATCTCATTTTCAATTTTGGATTCTGTATATTTATAGTTTTAGAGAAACTGTTTGGTTTTGATTTCTAACTTCATCATTTATGGTGTGAACAATGTCATTTTCTTAATATTTCTCCCCTTTCACATTTGCCCAGCTTTGCTAGGTGATTTCCTTCGTCAGGCACAATTCTTTAACTATTAGTTTGTGCCTGCATTTGTACCATAGGCCTTTGAGACATAGTCCTGTTGTGTAGCCCAGCAAGGTCAGAAACCCTGCCACCCTTCTGCTGTGACCGTCTGAGTTCTGAGATTGCGCATGTGCACCAGCACACTTGGCGCTTCTGGTGAGTGCAAGAGGAAACTTCAACATGGCACATGACAGTTAGACCGTGTTTTCGTCAATGAATACGTTTCTTTTGGGGGGGGGGTAACATTCCAAACATCGCTGGTGTCATACATCCATGTGAGTGTGAATTTGAAATCCCTGACAGAAAGTGGTCATGAAAGCATTAGAAATAGCTGCCTTAGCGAAGTGGGTCACAAGTTGGTGGTTTCCAGGTTCATGCCAAGTCACTGCCTGAGGTAGTGCACGTTGCTTATACAAGCACCCTGGGAGCTAAGTACTCTTTTAATAAAGGTTTTTATTTTAGTCTCTCTCTCTCTCTCTCTCTCTCTCTCTCTCTCTGTGTGTGTGTGTGTGTGTGTGTACACATGCGCGCAGTTGGGGTTTTGCAGAGACCAGAAGAATTCATCAGATCCCTGGAACAGGAATTCCGCATCTCTGTGAGCTCCTGGCATGACTGTTGGGGACTGAACTTGGGTGCTATGCAAAAGCGGCAAACATCCATAACACCAAGTCATCTCTCTAGCCAGGAGCCCCTACTCTTAAGATTCCCTTTCTGTACCAGCAGGAACATAGCTCTTGCTCACATTCCTTCACACATAGTCTTACTGGATGAGGCTGGATTTGAACCTGCTCCTGCCAGCTTTGGGGCCTGAGCTGGGCTGTTTATTGTGTAAACGATCAGTTCATTCAGATATTCTCTCCCATGATGCATGCGTTCTTCCTGCACTGCTTCTGCACATGCTAACTCTGTCACATGTCCAGAAAGGGAAGAAACCCAGTATCCTGAAGATAGCGGCTTATCCATTGCCAGTCTGCCCCCTTTTCACACAGAACCCCAGCTTTTAACAAATGTACACAAAGATCTTAAGCAACCGTAATTTCTGTGGCTTGTTAGTTTCTTCTTCATTTCAAAGGGAGAGCGTCTTGCTCTTCACCTGTTGCTCTGGGTCCTCCTGGTGAAGACTCGAACCCCGCCTACTGAGGAAGACCTCAGCAGTTGCTACTGCTTCTCAGACACTCCCAGACATGGCAGAAGCTGGATTGTGCTTCTGGTGAAATTAACTGCAGGCTGTGGGCAAGGAACGAAACAGTGGGGTCCTGGGAGATTTTGGCCAGGCCTCCAAAGCTCTTCCAGATTTCTGTCTCTTGGCACTATCCAAAAACTAAAGGGCTACTTTTAAGAATTGGGAAATCTGGATTTATTAATAAAACTCTACGTAAACCATGAACAGCAGCGATTGCAACATATTTTTTAGACAACTTAAAAGCAGCCATTCTGAGGTTGACAGGTTCCCGTTTATTGCTCTTGTGTTTTGTCCATGGAACCAGGAGGTTTAACTGCAGACTTTGTCCAGGTGCCCCAAACAGCTGTCACAGACTGACAGGACTAGGGACATACTTTCTGTATTTTCTTAGTATTGTGTAACAGGCCTGAACCTTTTTCCCAACCAACAAAAATGTATTTGGTTAATATTTCTAGTACTTTGTGTTTCTTGGTGTGTGTGGGGGGGGGAAGGGGCACATGATTAGTCCAGTCACACTGGTGAATGAGTTTGGCCTTTGGAAGAGCCACAGCTCTCTCTGTTGTTTTAGTATCTGGAACAGTGGCTTGTTTTGCTTTAAGAATGGTTGGCTTTGTTGACAAAATCTCCTTTGCTCCCGGAGAGGTATTTTGTGTTCGTATCTCCGTGGCTTACCTGCCCTGCTCACATCCAAGAGTTCACCACTTAGCAGAGAACAACTGGTTAGCCAATAAATAAAAGATTGTACTCATGAAGGATTGTGCTAGGGCGCACGGTGGGGATTTTAAAGATTCATAACCTACAAGTCAAACTATGTACGTTTCCCTGGCAGCAAAATATCTGTTTGTTTCTGGTTTAGGAAACAGACTTTAACTTTCATGCCTGATTTTACGGAGTTGGCACTTGATGCCAAGTTCTTGCCTTGTGGTTAAGTCAACTAACCTGTTAGCTGGTCTCTGCTGTGCAGTACCAGGCTGGCTAGGACACTTGTGAGTCTGTCCTTATCTCTTTCTCACCTTTAAAAGCAAGCTGCTGCGTCTGCTTTCGGCAATCAGGGCAGAGCAGACTGAGAAACAATCTTTGAAGAGAAGTTGTCATTTGGAAATAGCCCACTATAAAGCTGGGATTTAAGAGGCAGAGAGACCCCTTTCCTGGAGGTGTCCCTGTGGGCACAATTGTATTGTCATCATAGCAAAGAGACAGGTTTAGTGGGCCACGGAAGAAACAAGCTATTTCAATTCTCAGGAGGAGCCAGATTGAATGCCACTGTGAGAGTCTCAGTGCTTGCCCTTCGGCTACTTGCTGGGGTGGGGAATCCAAGCTCGGGCTTTGCACACAGGGGGGCCAGGTTTGCTGCATCTGCAGCCTTGGATGCTTTGAAGCAGAGAGCTCAGGCTTATCCCCAACTCAGGATACGTCTGCCTCTACCTCCTGAGTGCTGGGATTCCAGGCCTACACTCTGGGCAGCTCCTCAAGCCACTCTCAAGTGTGCCTCCCAGTTTCCTTGTGGGCTCACACTGCCTTCCTGAAAGCCTATTTGGGTCTGGATCTCTACTTTCTCACATGTCAGAAAATTTCATTTTTTCTGAGTCTACACTTCCAGCAAGAGTATGGTTAGTGGCTTCAGCTAACACACTTCAACTTGATGGTACCTGTGTCCTGCACGCTCCTTTGCCCAACACCTCACCCTAAGAATGCGAGTGCCATATTTTGTGTTCATTTTTCTCCTTGTTCTTTCTCCATAGTGTGAATTTTTTAAATTCTTTAGATGATCCACTCCCACATTTTATGGATGATAAAACCAAGCTCAGACAAAATAAAGGCTTCACCCGTTGATTAGCGCCTGTGTGCATGCCCCTGGTGTGTTTAGAAACTGCCTTGTAGGGCATGCCAGGGACACTTCCATATGTCAAGATGAATGAGGTCAGAAGCTGCCCTTGTGGGCACCTGTACTGTGAGTACCCGTGCACAGGCACCGTGCATGCCTGTGTGGCTGGGTATGTTCACGTTCAGTTGCTGTGTGTTTCTGTTGTTAGTAATTGGGAAGTAAGCTTGGTTCACTGTAGATCAGGAATCAGCAAACTGTAGGTTTAGGTTCCATCTATCCATCCATTTATCCATCCATCCGTCCATCTATCCATCCACCCATCTGTCCATCCATTCATCCATCCATCCATCTATCCATCCATCCATCCACCCATCTTTGCTATGTATGGGGGAATTGAACCCAGGATTTTGTGTGCCACAGCCCCCACCCTCATATTTTATTGAGTTATTATTTTTAATTTATGATTTTACTGGCTTTTTGAAGTTCTATTTTATTGGGATTGGGGCATACATGCTCCATAGAGCTAACTGGGGAGGTCTGAGGATAACATGTGGGAATTGACTCTCACTTTCCATCATGGTGGTTCTGGAGATCAACTCGGGTTGTCAGGCATGGTGGCAAACCCCTTTATTCCACTGAGCCTTCACACTGGCCCCAGCTTTGTGGGTCTTTCTGTCTCACTAATGTGTTAACAGACAGTCCCGGCTATTGCATGTAGACAGGCCTGGCTGTGTTGCGGGGACACTTCATTGAAAGTGTCAGAGGTCCGGCCTTAGCCAGTGATTTGCCAGCCCTCTCCTGGACCACATGTAGATGGTATCTCAAGGAAACACCATCTGTGTTGCAGGGTGGTCAAGCCCCTGCGCTAATCATGTGATTCCTATAGAGCCTTTCTTCTTGGAAAAGGAAAACAAAAATTCCCCAGTTTGGCCTTTCCAACCATGGTTGGTTTCTCAATTCCCATTCCTCAAAGCCTGGTTCCCTGTGGTTATCCCACACGATCCTGACTGATGCCAGGAAAGCAGCCGAGACTTCCCAGAATACACCAGCAGCGTCCCTGGGGAGATGACCTCAACCCTTCTCTCTATGTCAAATGTATCATTGTTATCAGCTGGGCTAAAGGGAGCCTTTGCCACACAGCCCAGTGGAGTCATCATCTACACCTACCCTCCATTGTCCTTGACCACCCCACACTCTGTCACTTTAGAATTCCTTTCTCTGGGCATGGTGATAGTTCTAGGTACTCTGATGGCTGAGGCAGGAGATCACTGAGCCAGAAGTTCTAGGCTAGCCTGGGAAACATGGCAAAAGACTTGTGTCAAAGAAAGGAACAGTTTGTTTTTGTTGTTGTTGACTCTTTGTGGCCTGTGAAACATGGTGCCTTCCGGGCAGACAGTTTCCTTGTTCTGTGTGTAGTATACAGTGTTACTAACAATCACCCAAGCAATGGCTGGTGGTCTGATTGTGATGTTCCATCTAAGGGCTGTTATGATATGTTAATGTAAGACCAAAAATTAAAGTTCAACAAGATAATTTAACCTTTTCTTGTTGTGAAGTCAAAGTGGTTGAGTAGTGAAGACAAGAAAGTTTAGGTTTTGAAACTGAGGGAGAAAAGCTAAATGTCTCACTGGCTGCTTGTTCCTATCATAGCACGTCAGTTCTTGAGAAGTCCCTAGGGACATTGACTCATGTTCTTGGGCAATAGATGGGAAGCTCTCTGTGGTAGAAAAAAAGGTAGAAAGGAGAAAATGGCTTCTCTGGTGTTCTAGATATAAGAAATCTGCTAGAAGTGTGGCCTAGGAACACTGACATCCCCAGTTAGAATGCTGTGGCTTTCCCTTGGCGGAAGCAAGCCTCTCACCCTGTGAGCTATGGCTTCTGGTTCATTGCGGTGGCTCCCTTTGTTCCTGTGCCTAGAAAGGACTCCAAACACATCATTTCTGTCTGATGTTTTGGTTTGGCATTTGTGTTTTGGGGATGTGTGTGTGTGTGTGTGTGTGTGTGTGCGCGCGCGCGCGCATGTGTATGTTTGTGGGAGAGTAGCCATCTTATCAGACACTGTGTGGAAGAACATGGGAATGGTCTGCCCAGCTTCTCAGATTACTTACCCCCTGCTGCTGTGTGAGTTACTAACTTCAACTCCTAACTTGAATAAGGACTAGACTCAATAGATAACAGCACTTGGAGGTCTAAGGCCTGATAGTTCTGTGCTCGGTCAGCCATTTCTTCTTGTGCTGAGCGCCCTGTGACAGAGTGACTTCCCACTGATCTTGTGGCTTTGTTCCCTCATTGGTCAGTGCTGGTGCTGACCTCTGATATAGAGGGACCTTGTATGTTGTGAGCATCTCTGCTGTGAAACAAGAAAGTCTCTCCCCCGCGTCAGTGTGTAATAGTAGGCTTTAACAGCAGGGCCTCACTCCCTTTGTGGCCAGTGTATCTCGTGTCCAGTGTCTGCTGCCTGTGAGGTTTGTTCACCTTATTTCCTTTCTCTATTGGCATCGTGAGCCTAAGGGAAAGCTCTCTTTGTGTTGGTCTGAGCTTCACAGCACCAGGCTTTAACCACCTCTGTGTTTCCCACTGTCCGGAGCACCCAGAAATCAGATGCTGCTTTTTCCCTCACACCCCAGAATGAGCTAGAATGCTGCCTCTGTTGTAGGCACTTAATGTTTCAGGCCTTTGTGGCCTATGGAACAACTAATGAGATTTCTAAACTACGACTGAAAACGCCAGGAAGAGGGAGGATGGTGGGAGGCAATCATTGCTTTAGACCTAGGACCTGTCACAAAATGCTATGGAGGGGAGAAAACATTGAGTGTAGCATGACCTGCCATCTGGGTTGGGTGGGCTTCACTTTCTCCATCTACTAAGTGAGTTCTGAGCATCCCATGTTCCTTGGAGCAGTGGTACCTAACACCTGGTAGGCAGTGAAACACTTGGATGCAGGACTCCGAATCCTGAGGTCACTATGGTGTTCCTCGAATCTCTCGCCTTCCCCAAACTGAGTAGATTTCCTTGAGGCCACTTATGTCCTGTGGTAGAGTGGGGACTTGATTTCTTGGGATGTCCCTTTTCAGAATAAGGGACCTACGGAATGGGAATTTGAAAATTCACCTGCCCTAGTGCTAGTGTTTCCATGTTTTCATTTCTGTTCTCTTCTGTTTTCAGCATAGTACCTAGAAACTTGATTTCACTCTGTGACAGCAGGGAGGTGTGTCTGACCCAGGAGTCCTGAGTAGGGAAGCCGGGGCCCACACTGGGAAGCACAGGAGAATGCATGACGCTTGACAGGAAGGGAAACTGCCAGGACTGTTACTTATCAAAGGCATGTTTGCTGTTGGCCTTAGTATAATAATGTTAATGAGATTATTAGGTGGGGGAAATTTTTGATAAATAATTGATAAGGATTAGAAAGTGCCTTTTCTGCAAATAAACTTCAGAATAATTAATATTCATGGACTCTGTTTGTCAACAGAAAAATGTAAATGTAGAACTGGTCCCCTCACCAGACTCAAGGCCTGAAGGACATCCAAGAGACAGGGGTTAAAGAGAGGAAAAAGCTGTCTTTACATCCCAAGCCAAGACCCTGGTCTTATGCAGGTCCGTACCCCTTTTCATGCCTGTGCAGCCACACAATGCGGCCTGCTTCTCCCTCTGGAAGAACCCTGGAAATGAGGTTTGTAATAGGTGCAGGTTGCAGGGTATGCAGGGCGGCTGGCAGGAAGAGGCAAGGCAGCTTGCTGACGCGCTGTCCTGGACGCCGCTTCTATTCTTTATTTATAATCTCAGTGCACACTCTGGGTAATAGATGACACCACTCATTCAGTCCTCTCACTTCAAAGCAGGGAAGACGGCACGGATGACAGAGCCGGGAGTGGGAATACAAAGGTACTAACAACAAGAGGAAAATGCCTGTTTACGGGATCGCATTTGTTAGCAGGCGCTTTTCAGCTACTGCTCCCCCAGGAATAGCAGGAAGATGTGCAGCGCGCGTGATGATTTAACATCTGAAAATGGTACTTAAAGAGTTTCTGCCTGGTAGGAATGTGACGGCGGCTTCTGAGAGGATCCCAGGGACTCGATTTCTTCTATTTATCTATATGTCTCTCTGGTTTTAGTCAACCACGATTGCCTATTTAACCTCTCACAGAGCTTTAACACCTGATGTGCCAACTTTTTACCCGGTACAAAATGTACTTTCATCAAATGGTGGAATTCCTTGGCCCAGAATTATTTAGATAAATTTAGACAGCAACACCGCGGCGTGTGTATTTGGTTGGACAGATGGACACGTGGATGGATGGAGAAGGGATTACAGTGTTGTGTGGTTGAGTACAGGTAGACAGAGAGAACAGACAGAGAGAACTTGCCTCCCCTTCTATGGGAAAGACAGTTAACACACGAGCATGAAGAAGAATGAAGACGGGGAAAAAATAATAACAGAGTAACCAGTACAACCCTGTTTTTGCTTCAAATCCATCATGGCTTGAGCTGAGAAAATTCATTGCAGGTGCCCTTCATGGAGGCTAGAGATAGATGGAATCAAGGGGAGGAATTTGACACTTGCCACAGAAATCCAGTTTTCTTGCTCAGTGGCCTTTCAGAGAGGCCCCTCGACAGCCTATGTGAAACAAATATTAACACAAATTGTGTAATTACACCAAAACCCCCAATTCCTCAACGATGCAAAACAGCTTTCCACCAGGAATCCACCAGCTATAAAACATCCTATAGTCAAAGCAGCAGCGCACTCCCGGGAAACCCCAAGATGGGATCTGAGCGACTTTCACAGTTTATTTTCATGGTATTTAAATTATGATACCAGTGGGTATTTTTAATTAGTGTGCACTTGTCTCCATAAGCCATGTTGGCAAATTTGACTCATTCATACAGTAGTTGCTGGAAAAGAGGCCAGCACAGCCTGCAGGAATTAAAATAAAAAGTTTCTGCAAGCTGTTATCGACATGACCATATCTCATTAACTTTCAAAATGGAGATTATTTGCCTGAAAGCTTGATTTGACTAGCAGTAATCAAGTATTAGGCCCAACGGAGTGTGGGGTGGGCTTGGGAGGGGGCTCATTGTTGTGATGTATACCACCGAGTGTTCTGCAGTTCACTTTAAATAGCAGTATAAGATCTTTGTTTTGACAAAAGCAATAGGAAAGAGAAACACAGACATATGGCCCCGAAAGTATTATTAGGATAGTTTTATTTTAGATGAGGGCTTATTATTTACTAAGTTTCCTTGAAGATAAATACAAGCGTGCTGATTACTGATCTCTTCTCTCGTGAAGGGTATGGGTGAATGCATTAGCCTTCTCCCCAGCCCCCATCGGAGTTTAAGCCTTGGAAACAGTGCCTGTCTTGTGATTACCTTTTCTTGTTTCAGTGGATTAATTGACACGAACCTTAAATTCATACTTTGGCTCTGTCCCATTGTTTTAACTAAATACGATGGAGGAGTCTGCGAAGTTGTGCGCAAACCAAGAAAAAGATAGGAGAGCCTTCTCATTCCCTGTATCTTCAAAGAGAGCATCTTCCTTGGAATGGGTATCTGACCAGTCATTAAAAAGTCTAATGTTGAAAACCTGAAGTTCCCGAAGCAGGTTAGACGTCGTCTTTTTTTTGAGATCTTGTATATTTTCTCACGCACAAAGGACTGTTTGTACTGGGTACGGGTAAACTGTAAGATGAAGACGTGGGGGGAGGGTTGGGGGTGACAGGCAAAGAGAAAGGTTCAGTTAAACAAAAGACAAGAGATAAAGTCCTTGCCTTTTTATGTCTTTGAACTGAGAACACGGTCTGCATTTTACCACAGAGAACAAGGCTACAGTGTAAGTAACTGGTTTTTGCATTAGGCTCTCCCCGGAGGTAGCAGAAAAATATCATGTCCCTGCATGAAATGTGAATGTGAAATCTACCAGAAAGAAATATTTATGACCATTTCATGCTTGATTAGGCTTGGATGACATCTGTTAGCAGACAGGAGCTGGACAAAGAGAGAGACGCTCGGGGGCAAATGTTAACGGAGTTGTTTAGACGATGCGAGGGCAGAGGCGTCCATTTACTGCCAGGCAAAACACAGGAACTGTGTTAGCCACAGTGCAGCTGACGAGCATCCAGGGGGATAGGGACCCTGCAAACTGAGTCTAGGAGCCGTCCCATGCAGCTGGCGATATTCACTGTGCTGCCTCAGTTTATGTCAGAATCCCTTAACATCTGGGTAGCTGGCATCTTAATAAAGTCACAGAAGTGTGACATGAGGATATATGAGAATCCTCTTCATTTTCCCCCGTGAGTTTCCCACCCGTCCCCACTTCTCAGTACAAGAACTGATTAAGTTCAAGGGTTACCTCATCCGTTCTTCCATCCAAGTTCTTATCTTAGTTTGTAATTTTTTTTTAACTTAGACCCCTTGGTTCTAACTTAAACAGTCCTGGCTTTAAACAGCACAAAACTTTGCCTAGAATGAGAAGTAAAAATAGTTTTCCGGAACATATAATCAGTCATTAAACACGCTGAAGTGAGCACTGTTTGTCTCAGTCATGGCTCCTCGGAGTTAGGGGATGAAGACTGGGTTCTTTCTGGTTCTTTTCCCAGCCTCTTTTCCTGTAACTTCGCTCTGTCTGGAATGCTGATGGGAAATGTTATTTTGTTTTTGTTTGCAGCAGGTCTGTTGTTTTGATTTTGTCTGAGCGGTATGGAAAACAGTACGTCACTTAGAGTGGGTGTTTTGTGTACCGGCCATTTGGCCGTTGCACATATATTTCTCATGCCTATTACATGATGACAAGGGAACCAAAAAGACACAAGTTTCCAGCTGAATTTTTTCTCTCCACTTTAATAATAGTGAAAAAAAAAAGGAAAACAAAGTTAATAGATTTAGCAGTTTGATGGTATTCAACAATGTGATAGCTGTCTTCGGGTTCATCCCCCTCCTTTAAAGAACTTTTTCATTCTTTGTGGTGAGGAAGGTATTTAGGCGAAGGTCAAGTTAATGCACAGATCAGTTTCTATAATAAACTGCATGTGGATAGCATTTCACATTTTGCATAGAGTTGTGAAATGTTGTAATCTAAGTAGGAAAATGCATAAAAGGATAATAAACAATTTTAACATCATTCCTGTGATTAGTCTGAGGTACTTTCCCCCCCAGGTTTTGGTCCACATATAACAAAACCTCTACCGATAGATATATTTTAATTAAAATGATTCAAGATAAAATTTGGCCAAAAACTCTGAACAGAAATCTCAGAGAGTAACTTCAGGCTGTTCACTGGCTCTGTGTGGACACACTTTACCCCGATGCCTCCTTGGCATGAAGGGGCATCTTGCAGGAGGGTGGAAGTTAGAGCTCTAAGTAAGTAAGTTTTGGTGTAATACAAAAATATAAAATTGAAACGATGATTAATTTTTCAATTTCTCTATGCAGATATCTAATCATTGCACCCATAGACCGCCAAAGGCACCCATTAAAGATTTAAAAATGCAAGAGGAAGGTAGAATCCAAAAGATGAGATTTGAGATTAAATAATGTAAAATTACTGCAGGGCAACAATGAAGCTCTTTGCACAGTAAGAGATTTTCTCAGACCCTTTGGAGAGACACTTAAAATATTGACATGACTTACACAGTGGGTCCTAGCCATGGTGTCAGGCCAATTATGTATCAGTGATCAAATTAAGCCTCTTTGTTTCCAGGTTAGCTCATGCTAACAATAAACAGCAACAAAGTGGCAGAGCAGTGGGAGGAAACGCACACATCCTTCACCATGCTTTAAATATTGCCCTCCGAATAAAGGGTTTCTAGGAAAGTCATACCCATGTATGCTGTCTTCCTGGAGGCTTTCCATTTTAGCTGGGAAAATGCAACGTTCTAGGGTCGCCTGTGTATATACACTGTGATTTTCTTCAAATCAAAGCAACTTTTATAATCCTAGAAGAAGGAGACCTCACCGCCTCAGTATATAAAAGCTGTCAGGAAGGTCCAGCCGGGCTTCTCCAAGCTCCGCCGCGCTCTTTATCACTTTGCTCAGCCCCACATAATAACATCTTCATCTGAGATTGCCATGGCACGGGGGAGCCGCATTTGTTGATCAAATTTGGCTGGCTAACACTGCGATCTCCTATCCTGAAGTGTGGAGATGTGCCTGGAATATGTAAGTGCAAAGCCGGCCTCCTGATTGATTGATTCTGCCTGTCACAGAACAAGATAACCGGATCAGTAAATACCCTGTGCGTTCACCATCATCTCCACAATCAAAAGTGAGGGCATCATGGGGCTGGAAAACACTGGGGCATGATGGGAAAGCACATATTTCCAAAGGATAAGCAGGAACACATACACAGACAGACATCCACCCCATCACAAAGAAAAGGGAATGCTTTGTGTGTGGCTTCTTACGAGGGGGCCATGCAAAAGAAGTATTTTCTGTGTGTTTAGAATGCTTCCTGGTTGTAAACCCGGAGTTTATTTTGCAACTGTCATCTTGGAGGTGTTGGACATTTGTCATAAAAAGTTGCTATTTGAGTGCTGTTTACAAAGGAGATTGAGAAGGTGATTAGGGGGCCAGAGCTGGTAAGAGGTCAGTAATGTCTCCAGCACCAAGGGAGCCTTTTCCCAAGACTTGCTACCTATTAAAATAAACTTTTTGTTGAAACAGATGGGCTAAACACATGTAAACAAATTGTTTAAACTTTCACTAAATTCCCAGGGAGTTTCTTTGAAAAGTAGCACAAGGTTGCCAGATTTGGTGTTTAATTATACAGAGTTCAAAAAGAGTTGAAAGAGCGGAACTGGGTGAACGTTGGGGCGAGGGGCACTGCTGACAGGTCAGCCAGGGTCACACATTCATGGCGCCAGGATGGTCTCCCTAATGACTCGTCACCAAGTCCGTTAAGTTGTCACTTTTCTGTTTGTTTCTTCTTCCCGTGAGATTTTAAGTTCCTGGGAGATGAGTATCGCGTATTCTTGTCCCCATGTCCCCATTTTCCTGGAAGATGACCCTGTATGAGGTACCCAAGATGTAGCAACTAAGTAAAGATGGGGCCAGGTACTGGGCTTCCTTAACTGCATCTCGAGTTATTTTTCTCCAGAGATGTAACTGGGTTCCAGAATTTGAATGGCATTCTAACATAGGCCCTTTGGGGAAAACATAATCATTCTCCTCGTATCAGGCAGTTCATTGGCCCTCTTCAGCCTTCTGCACTCATGCAGAGTGAGAATGGACATTGGATGCTGAGGCATGTTGCTTATTTTACTAATAGCCACGCGGAGTTACTAGATGATGCTGCTGCCTCCGATTCTGCCACATCACCCACTGGCAGATGGAGCCATGTTCCCCAACTGTAGACTTTGCACAAACTTGTAAGTGGTTCACAGCGTGCTGTGTGGACCTGTTTTCTTGGCTGCCTCTGGGGTGGGTGATGTCTAGACCATTCTAGCAGAGGCATTTCTTACCTTTCCCCTTCTGTTTTATTTGGCTCCAATCAGTGCCTGCCCATTTCAGATCCTCTAGTTTGGCCCAAACGGGCTACCCCTGTGGCACTTTTAAGCAAGGTCGGGCTTAGAAGCAACCATGAAGTCAAGAAGCACGTATCTCTGAAGACAGTCCTGTCTGTGGAAGGTGTGTATGAGCTAAGGACTACAGCAGAGCATCTTACATGTTGAAACCAGCGCTTACACTTCAGAAAGAATTATTACCATGTGTGAGATGTCTGGTTAGTCCTTTGTGACTTAGTTATTTTTTTATTTGAAATGATTAAAAATGCCTTTTGGCAGAATTGGCCTGCTTTCTTAATTTTCTGAACATAAAGCTTAAATGAGTTTAATGTTCTTGAGGAGAAAAGGGAAGTGAGGTACTGATAGTCTCGGAGAGGCCATTCTGAGAAACAGGTTTGGATTTTCTTTTTTTTTTTTCAAGGGTGGCATTCCCCTTCGTTTCAGCACAGATTCTTCCTAGTAACATTGTCTAAAATCATTTCTTCTCAGGGTGTGTTTGATTTCCTTTCCTTCCCTTTCAGGAAAGAGAACGTGTTTTATTGGACATTTTTGTTCCAGTCCTTGTTTCCATTATTTTTGCCAAAATTCATGGGAGTTCACTTTCCATCTGAATGCCTGAAATATTCCTTGAAGAATCTGCATTTGGGGACAGCTAGGGGAAAGACTCTGCAAATTGATTTAGTGGTCTTAGTAACCACTATCATTTTATTTACTGAGGTTTTTAGAGGCAAATCATTTTAGGGGGGGCAGGCTTGTTGAAGTCTAAAGTTCAAAGGAAATTCCTTTTCTCTGACTTGCATGATATTGTCCTTTAGTTTCCAAGGGAAGGGACAAGGTTTCAACCTGACTTTATTTCAAGAAAGAAATGGTGGATAGATTTTGTTATCGTGAAGCAGTCTTCACTAAAAGGCTGTGAATAGACTGTGTCCGTGTTTGTCTTGGGTGTTAACAGTAGGTGTTTTACCAGTGTTGACTGATCCTAGACCAGTGTGTTTACTGCTGTGTGAATAGTGCCTGCAGCCCTTCAAATTCAGCCACCTAGGTTCCTAGGCAGCATCCTGGTGTATATATAATCCGTATGTGGAAAGTAACCCATTGAACCAGCCAGTTAAGCTATATTTTGTTTCTAAATCAAAGTGTCGGGGACAGGGGGTTGGCTGATGGAGCAGGCTTTATCTTCTGTCTGGGTAGAATTTTACAGACAGATCCAGGCTAGGTCTGGCAGCCTCTGGGCTCTTGATACCCCCGTGGCCCTAGGGAGAAGACACAGCCCCTTTCTGGGCACTCCGGGCTGCTGCTGAGATTTTGAAAAACTGCTGAGTGTGAGCGCCTGGGGTCACTACAGAGTCTGTGGCTCCAGACCTTGAGCCTTGTTTTTTGTTGTCCTTGTTTTCTTTGTTGTCTGGCCTCTGTGGCCAGACTGACATATTTTGCGCATTACTTGGAATTTTACATATCTTAACGATGAACTAAACTGAAAGCAAAGGTTTGCCATCGCTTCCTGGCTGCTTGTGAACTCTGAGAAAACAGACAAAGTAAGTTTCAGCATGGGTACCCCATGGTTGGCCACCCCCATTCATAAACGGCCAAATTTTTTGACGATGCTGGGAAACTCCGCTCTGAACAGTTGCCCTGCCAGAGAGTTAATAACAAATCTTCATTACTAGAGGGAGGCTTTTATAGGCCGTAGCCTGTATGTCCCCTGTTTCAGTCACCCGAGCCCTAGACCAGTTGTCACTTGTCTGCTTCACGTCTCAAACGGTTGCTACAGGGTAAGGAGAGTGGCTAGGAGCGGCAGCCATGAAACCCCACTTTCCAAGTTCCCACGAAGGACATGAACTCTGACGAGTTTTGTCTTTGTCTTCTTCTTCCAGTTCTTTCAAATATTTAACATCTCTTTAGCCTGTGAATCACAGCTACCACAGTTTGTCACTGAAGGATCTGTTTAAGGCATCGCCTGGATGTGCTTGGGGATAGAGCGGTGTTTAGAACCTTCATCTTTTTCTAAGTTAAAAGGCACTCCTTTTGGGTTTCAATGTGTGTGAAGGATTACAGACATAGTTCAAACATCAACCTGCTTTTCTCTAGTTTCCCTCTTTTCTGTTGGTGTGTGCCTTCACAGGGAAGACATGTGGGCGGTGCTCCAAAGATGATGCCACACGGAGCTAGCATGATGTGCCCTGCCGTGAAGATCTTATGAAACGTTAAAAAGTAAAAGCAGAGGAATCTGCCTGAAGTGGAGGTCGGCTGTGTCTGGAACATCAGTTCACGGTGTCTCCTGTCTGACTCTATCCGGGGGCACTAATTAAATAGCAGAGTGTGGATTAAAGGGTCATCACATTCCACACAAAGCTTCTGGGGTTCTTTATCATCCCCTGGAGTGTAGTGGATGAGTCTGAAGTTGCTTTGTTTCCTGAGTTCTCTAATATAGTGGGAATCCTCCCCCAACCCAAATCTCTTCTGTTATTCCTTATACCTTGATGGTTTTAAGCAACTTTAAAGGGGGGGGGGGGTGAAGAGACTCAAAGAATTCAGGATTCAGAATTCAAATAGGAGAATTAAGAAATTTACATGGATGATGGATTGGGAATCAACTGTCAGCTGTCAGAAGCATGGGAGCGCGTCTCTCTGTTCCTCTGAGGATGCCCTCAGTAATTGCAGCCGAAGCACTTCCTTGGCTCACAGGCTCACACTCTTCTCCCAGCTCCTCCTCACAGAGGCCCTCATGCTGCTGTGCTGTTTATCCTCAGATGAAGTTACAGTGCGGGGATTTACCTGTAGTTTACCTCTCATCCCTGACAAGCAGTTCGAGCAAGAGAGAGACTTCGTTTACCCTATTCTCTGCTGTCTCCCCAAGGACCTGCTACATAGTAGGAACTCAGTATTTTCCCAGCAGAGGCAGGCGTTCCCTAATCCTACACCCCGTCTGACCCCAAGCACCTCAAAATGACTGGTTCCCTCTTGCCTAGACCAGAACTTCTGAGCAAACCCTATTGATAATCCCATTTCGGAAGGAACGGGAAAAACAAAGACTGTGAGAAGCAATGGTTAATCAGAATTCCAGACTAGTATTTAGTTGCATTTGTCCCGGTGTTTTGGCCAGGTTTCAGTTAGCTAAGCATCTCTCATACCCTGTAATTTAGTATATTGTTTCAGCTTCCCAAATAATGGCTTGCTAATGGTAAATGTTGTTTAACTTTCTGATTCAGAGTAGCTACCTGTTCAGCAGAATTTTTCAAATTGCAAGTGATGATTGAAGGCAGGTTAAAAAGCACTTAGGGAGCATTTGGCTGCATGTTTGGCGTCGGCTTGAATCGGCCCATGACTGTCATTATTCTTTTTGAATCTGAACATACGCCATAGGAAGAGGCTTTCCTTGACTCGTTCAAAAGTAAAAACTTTTCTTTCCCCAGCCAGTTCTTCCTTTTTAGATAAACAGAGCAGCCTTCCATTTACTCTGACTTGGAAGTTGCCTCAGTTTCTCCCGCTGCTCTCAATTAAGGACTCTCCTCTCTTTTGAGCTTCAGTATAGGTAGCCTTCTTGTGGCTGCTCATCTTTTGCACTGGTACCCGATTCTATTGTTGAATCACAATGAAGTGTCCTAGCTGTTTGCAGATCTCTGTATCCATTGACTGCAGCCATTGAAACCCCATCCTCCATGAAACAGCTCAGATTACATTGCTACTTCGCTTCATGTTTCATACTGAAGTGAGCCTGACTCCCAGTGCTGGTGTGTAGGACAGGAGGTAGATTCAGAGGGTTTTATTTCTCTTCCGTACATTTCTCGGGGCATGGAGTCCCTGCCTTTTGACAGTCATTCTGGGCTATCTTTGTCACTTGCCCAGGCTGTGAGAATGTGGCAGAGCTGGCATTGTCGCCTACCAAGCCTGGTAGCCTTCTAGGGTAGTTTGTTACAGAGTATTGGACACTGGAAGGGAGGAAATTTTGAAAATCTAGCTGAGGTAACATGTCTTCGCTCTCCATTTTCTTAGACCTTTCAGAAATGTCAGCTAAGACTGTCACAAACCCACAAAGCCCACGGTGGTTTCCCTTTGTCTAGGCTCTGCGCTCTACCTGCGTGTCTTTACAGCCTCCTGTGTTTGCACAGGGCTGTGTCTGTGAGCGTGGCCATGAGTTGCAGTGTGTCAGGTTTTCCCTTCCACCTGGGTTCGAACCAGGTCTTGTCTTGTTCACTGCTCTGTAATACACCAAGTAGCCGACCTATGAGCTCCTAGGGCTTTTCTTGTCTGCCCCCCGCCCCCCGCCGTCTTGCCACAGAAGCACTAGGATTATGGACGGGTGCTACCACATCCAGCTTCATCTAGAGACTAAGGAATCCCAAGCAAGTGCTTTACCCACTGAGCCATCTGTCCAGCCCCTTATATCATACCCTTGAGTACCTCTAACTTTCCTTAAGCCCACCTTCCCCCTTGATCTTCCAGATAGGACTCAGTGACTTCTAGACTCCCCCACCCCCACACATACCTCTGGGTAAAATTAAAACAGTATTGACATGAGTTGAGTCAGGCTGTGTTCAGCCTTCATAAGGGAATTTTGGTCACTGATGGACCATGGGTATATGGCAACAGTCCTCTAAGAGTTTACCAGCTAGTGGGCTTGCAGCTTGTGAGTGTGTGTCATACACTTCATGGCATCCGCATAGCCGCCTCGCAGCGCATTTCTCAGAATATACCTCTGTGGTTAAGGCGTGCGTGACCTCATTTGGATAGCAACGTCCTCCTTGTAGACGAGTTTCCACAGCTGTGAAATTTGGGTTCTGATTTCTCAAGCCTCTTTCTGGCTTCCATAGCCTAGAGGGGAGCTGCAGGGGGAGGGGAGGGGGGCGGGTTCTGTGTAGTGGGGTAGTGCTCTCTCTGTGCAGTAGTCAATCAGCGCTTGAAATGTGGCAAGGGCGAGGAGTTGACCTTAATATAATTGTAATTAATTTAAATGTAATTTGCAAGACGTAGTTGCTATTGATCGGGGTAGCCAAGTTCTGGCATTCTTTTGAATTAAGTAGAAATACATTTTTACTTAATCCTCATTTAGGCTTTTTGTTTTGGTTTGTTTGTTTGTTTTTTTTTTTGATTTTTGGGGTTTTTTGTTGTTTGTTTATTTTTTGTTTTTTTTTCTTTCTGAGGTTATTTGTGTGATTTTCTTTTAACATAATTAATTTGGAGAGTTGTTTTTGTTTGGTTTTTAGGTGGGTTTTCCCCATGTGGCATAGGTTGGCCTTGAATTCATCATCTGCCTATTCCAGTTTTTTCAAGTGCTTGGGTTACAGATTGGCTTTGTGCTTGACTCTTACAAACTTAACCAGGGCTTTCACTGCAGAGCTGGATCCGTGAGGAAAGTGCTTGCTGTGTTTTGAGTTTGAACCCCAGAACACACATATAAAGGCAAGACATGGCAGTGTAAGCTTGTAGTTCCAGCATAAAGAACGCAGGGACAGTTGGCTCCATGGCATTCACGAGCCAGTCAGCATAGATTAATCCTGAATTCCATCCAGCCCAATGAGAAACCCTGTCTCAAATGGGGAAAAAAATGAGGAAAGACACCTGTATTAGTTACTTTTTATTGCTGTGATAAAACATCACGACAAAGGCAACTTATAAAAGGGTTTATTTGGGGCAGAGGGCTCCAGAGAATAAGTCCCATCATGGCAGGGAATTATGGCAGCAGGTGGCAGACATGGCGGCTGAAACAGCTGAGCACTCATGTCTCAGACCACAAAGAGGAAGCAGAGAGCACACGCAAATGACTTAAAGCCTGTGCCCAATGACATACTTCTTCCAGCAAGGCCAGACCCCTAATCCTCCCCCAAACAGCTGCCAACTTGGGACCAAGTATTCAGATGCCTGAGAATATAGAGGCATCTCACACCACCAAAACACGCCAGATTGTCCTATAGCCCCCCACGCATGTGCATGTGCACCTATATGCCCCAGACACATATGTTCCTGTGCACATACACAAACATACATGTACATACAAACTTGCTCTTCCGAACCACAGATTCAAGTGGACCCATTGCTGCAGGTTCCCCAGCTTCTAATCCCCCTGCACTATTTCCAGTCCTACCTGGCATTCAGTATTTTCCATTGTACCGAGAGCCAGAGTCGTGATCACGTTCCTAGGGGAGTGCAAAGCCATCCTCCGCTGCTTTTGATCATAGGCAATGATCATCAGCCTGGTGCAAAGTTGTATTTTCTGAGAAAGCTTGGGAAAAACCTCTCTCTCTCTCTCTCTCTCTCTCTCTCTCTCTCTCTCTCTCTCTCTCTCTCTGACACACACACACGCACACACACACGCGCACACACACCCCAGTGTCAATTGAAAACCAGCCGGGTGGCACGCGCTGCACAGTGCAGTGGGAATAGTGCCGCCTTTGGCCCTTTGGGTGATTGGGGACACAGAAGAGATATTGTGAAATTACCTTTTTTATTGGTTCTTGAGCCTTCCGCAGTAAATGCCTCTTCTTGAAGGAAGTGAGGAGAATTCGTGTGTGCAGCTTGAACTTGGGATGCGTGTGTGACAGTTCTCCTCAATCTATAATTTAGCGGAGTTAGCGCTCGAGTGTTTCTTGCATTGGCTAATTTCCCTTGTGAGCATCATTATGTTAACCAGGCTGCCTTTCTCTTGCTCGTGTTTACTGTGATCTCACTGTATCAGTAAAGGGGTCTTATCTGTTTTATTGCATTTTGAAATAACATCTTTGGAAAAGCCATCCTGTGGCTCTTGCTGTATCTTTTGATTTTGTTTTCTGCCCCCTGCCAGGTTAGAAATGGCATATTGGTTAAGCCTTACTGTATTTTAAGAATCTAGAGTTGAAGTATCATAGACAGAGCCACCGTAGATCAACTGGTCTCTGTCCCGTCTTATCTTCCCCAGTCAGGGTTGTGTGTCATCAAGGAAAATGGGTCGTTTGTTCAAAGTCCTCTGTGGGAAATGTCACTGTGGGCCTCCTCCATAAAGCAGGTGGGTCCAGAACTGCCTTGGTGCCAGATTCACTTCGTGCTTGTTAGCTTTGACTGCAGCTTAAGACGATTTCCTCTGGTCTTCCCTGGCTAGAAAAAATAGCTTGTTGGTATCTCCCTTGTAACAAGCTCCCGCCTTCCCTTTGTCAGGCTAAACTGTCAGAATCCTTTAACCTTTCCTCGAAGGCGCCGTTTTTCACCCCTTCATCATTTTGCTTGCCCTTCTCTGAATTCCCTCCAGCCTTTTTTGTTGTTTGTTTGTTTTTTGTTTTTTCGAGACAAGTTTTCTCTGTAGCTTTGGAGCTTGTCCTGAAAGTAGCTCTTTTAGACCAGGCTGGCCTCGAACTCACGGAGATCCACCTGCCTCTGCCTCCCGAGTGCTTGGATTAAAGGATTGCACCACCACCACCCAGCCCCTCCAGCCTTTTACATGTCTCTGAAAACCTGGGGAGAAAAAGGTGATTCTTCGTCCACTCCTATGTTTCTGCAGGTCAGAAGCCCCCAGTTGGGTGTTCCTGTTTGATCTTGGTGTCCTTTTTTCAGTTTGAGGTGTGTGGGGTTGTGAACACCATTTTCATCTGGTGGTCTGTGGGAGAAAGAGAGATTTAAACGCCAACAACAACATTTCTTTCATCCATGTTTAGTCTGTGTTTTAGTTTGGAGTGTTTTCTGTTATGTTATTGTTATGAAGAATCTCTGTCCATTTCCTGTGTCATACATGAAACATTTAGGCTCGGAGAACATAGGAGAAAGTGGCAAGTGGACAAGTTCTTGACCCCTGCCAACCCTTTCCTCACCCAGACTGTAGTGTTTAGAACTCAGAGGCCTGACCAGGCCTGGACATATCCTTTCCTCAAGGCTTACTTTCATCTTCAAATTAATAGTTTAATAGTCTCAGGCTCTACAGCTACCATTTTCAGTTTTTAAGTATTTATTTTTTTTGGAGTGTGTGTGTGTATGTACGTGTTTTTTACACACGTGCACACACACCCAGACCACATCATGTAACCACATGCATGTAGGAGCCATGGAGGCCAGAAGAGGTGTTGAATCACCTGGAACTGGAGTCACAGAGGGTTGTGAGTTGCTATGTGATTGGTGGGAACTGAACCCGGGTCCTCTTAACCAGTAAGCCATCTCTCCAGCCCCTCTATCCCTGCATTTTAATTAAAAAAAAAAAACCTACTTAATGATTAGCCTCTTACTCCAGAATAAAAGCTTCCCGAGACCTCAAAACTTCACCAGTTCTTTACTTCCCTTACACCAGATGAGCTAAGCGTATAAGGAGTCCCAGTGCCCAGAAACCACTGTGTCTGACAGCATAGAACTGCGCACTTGCTCGTGACACACTGCGTTTGTGTCATCCTGTGCCCAATAAATAAATATAAATATAAATGTCATGTCGCCATTAAAACAGTTAGTGTTGTATAGATCCAAGTTCTTCCCCTTTCAGCTCTTGTCAGATTGGGTGCCTCACATGGATTCTGCTGTTCCTGGGATACAGGTGTGTAGGGAGTATTTCTGCTGCATTTTAAGAGCAACCTATTTAAGGAACAGACTATCCTCCCTCCTCTTCAGTCTGCTTCTAGTCTTCTTGCCCCAGACCCACAGTACCATTTGTAAGGCTGTTCAAGATCCGGACACATTTACTTATTTGTTTGTTTAGCATTTACAGGTCATTTCTGGACCCCTTTTCTTTTCAATGTTGTCATCTGTCTCCTCAGCTCAGTGTTCCAAACCCAAAAACGTGTTTGGACATCTCTTTGCTTCGTTGTTCTGCCACCATTCTGCTGAGGGTCCAGAGCCAGGGTCACACCCCAACCTGAAGTCACATGGTGTCATTGAATTAAGGATGGCTGGGCTTGTGCACTCACTGTTGTTTCTTGTTGATATTTCTCTCAAACTTCTGGAAAAAGCTAGTCTTTCCCTATGTCAGACACGAGAGCTGGCCTGTTCTATCCTGTTTCTGGCCTGTCCCGTCTTCCTATTTCTGCTTCCCATGTGAAGCTGCTGGTGACACCAGGAGAGAGCACATGTGTAAGTGGCCAGAGAGCATCCTCAGCAAAGGCTCAGTATGCCTCCCTCCGAGTCTTTGCAGCTGAACAAGGGACAACAGATTGTAGCAGAACAGAAGAGGTGAGGGCTGATCACCTCTCTAAACAAAGGTGTGTCGAGTGGACATTTGGAGTACAGGTGGCACTAACAATTCCTCTTGGTGCTGTGCAGCCTGTGTGACCATTGCAATGAGGTCCTCACAGTACACTGTTCAGCACCCTGAGCCTGGACTGAGATGCACTGTCAAGGGAAAATGCTGGGCCTTTTCCATATTCTCCCTCTCCATACTGGAGATGGACGCCCTGGGCCTTAATGTTCTGAGCATGTACTCCTCCACCGAGCTACATCCCAGTGCACCGAGCTTTAAACACCTAGTAGAGTTAGTATTTTACAAACTACAGAGCATCTCACCAGCACTTGGATGTTGGTTGTGCATTGCAGTGGCGGTGCTTCTGTAAGTATAGGTTAGATACAATATCTTCAGTGTCTGTTTTACCTCTTAGGTTTTACTGTTCTAAACATGGTCGTTAAGTTTTTCATTTGTGTACTTGGCTCATGCTGAGCTTTTCTGGGATGGTTTATACTTGAGATCACACTGGGGTTTATTTCACTTGAATTTGAGGACTGTGTGACTTCTGTGGAGTTTCCAGTCTTCCTCTTTTACATAAAATTTGCTAGACTCTATACCATGATACCAACACAGATTTAGAGCAAGGCACATCTGTGTTTTGGGCCCAGCTCTCTGTGGACTTCAGTGTGTCGAGAACCACCCAAATGTGCGTTTCCTCGTGTGCAGGCATCACACTCTGTCTCCCTGACCTGTGTGTATGTGTGGTGGTGGGGATAACACCATAGTTTTCTATTAACGATCTAAGACATTTTTTTGTGATGATTGAATAATTGTGTTTTGCCCTAATTAGCAAAGGAATATTTCTATTTTGAAATTTTATTGCAAATGTAAAACAGAAAGCCACCCCCCTTGGCTCCTGCTGTGGTAGGCTTGCCAGCCAGCAATAATGAAATTGTGATCGCCAACATTCGGGGAGAGCGCCCTGCCAGGCGGTTCACTTTCCAGGAATTACCTCAGTTGATCTTGACTAACAACTCCAGGAGCAAAGACTCGCCACCTTCATTTAATAGCTGCTGTTACTGAGAGAGTGAGGTGACTTTTCCAGGGTGCCCACAAACCAAGAAGGTGGCCGAGCCCGGGGTTGAGTATGTGACTCAGGGGCCACAGAATGGTCACAGGGTCCAGTTCTTCCAAGTGTCATTCACCTGTGAGGAAATTACCAAGACAAAAGGACTAATAGCCCACGCATGCTTGTGGGAGGCATGCTTTCCATGGGATCTAGCTTGTGAGCTTATTGTATATCTCTACAGGGCGTCCTCCTAAAATGTTCCTTTCTTTTTGCCACCTTTCAATGTGTAAGAAAGGATACTGGTTTGGCCTTTGAGCCCAGGTCTTTGGCTGGTCTGTTAGGGTTAATTTCAACACAGAAGAACAATAAAGTTTTGGTGATACATTATGCAGCCTAATGAGCATAGCTAATAATTGTTAAAAGAATAGATTCTAAATCTTCATACACACACGTACACGTGTGTGCTCGCATACACACGTACACATCATGCAAATCTGACAGGTGATGGGTGTGCCGATTGCTTGATTTAACGTTTCTAGACATACATGCGTATACTAAACCATCCATATATATTCCCTAAGTATATACAGTTCTTATAGAGTAATTTAAAGAAAAGGAATGGAAAGGAGAAATAGGAATTCCCAGGTAAAATTCTTTATCTATAGAAATTAAACTGGGTTGCACCATATCTAAACAACAATAAACCTTTTGTTCTCCAGGGCCTTGTCTTAGCTGTACACAGTCAATACAGCCCTTAGTACTCTGTGTCCCCAGTGCACATAGTGAGGGCTCAATAAATGTTATTTATTAATGTTTATTGCTGTACTACTGAAAACATGCCTCTGGAAAGGAAAAGCACACTGAGCCTAAGGCTGGCCCTCAGAACACTGGAGGGTCAGCATTGTGATGTGCCCATGGTAACTCATCGTACGTGACTGTTTCTCGGTATGAGCATGTTTGATTTGAGTAAAGCTTTGGGTGGATTAATTTTTGCTGGGCTGGAATCCACCTCTTCGCCTGATGTGCCGCACCCACACCCCAGCTGATATAGCGGGCTTGCTCACCGATGTCTATCTTTCTTTGTTGCTCCATGTTTAACCAAGAGGATTAGAAGGCATTGATGTAGATTTTCTTTTTAAGTTAGGACCTAATACCTCAGTGGGGTGGGGATCATGGGTGGTGGCGGTGGCAGGAGTCTGTGGTCAAAGTTCAAAGCTGTTATGCCATTTAGTAAATCTAAATGTGCCCATGCACTGGGTTCCGGTCTGAAACCATAAGGCATCAGTCTCATTGGGCCTGGAAATGTCCCCGGAGAATGTTTAAGTCGCCAGAGAAGGCGCAGATTAGTGAGAGCTGCAATGTTCTATTGCTGCAATATTGCTCTAGTTGCTGTTCCTGGCCTGTGACCTTGCTTTCTAGTGGGGGCATCTTGGGTGTGGGGAGGCCCCTTTCGCAGATCTAAGGTCATGGCCAGATCCACCTCTATGCCTCTAACTGGTGGGTCCACAGAAAACAGAGCCTGCTTATCTAAATAGTGACAACAGCTGTAAACACCCAGTCCCAAAGTTCAGCCTTCTGCTTTCAGATGGGGCTTTGTGGGAGCTGGTGACAAGGAGTGCCTACGGTGGGCCTGGGTGGAGGATTTACAGAGGGATGGTAGAGTCGTTAGCCAAGACTAAGTACATCGGATAAGGAAGGAAGTGCAGGGCTCAGACGCACCATACACGTTGTTGCAAGTAGGTAAATGAGGCCCATTGAGCAGGAACGTGGACTTGAATGGTAACACAGCCACAGTCTGCAGGCACGAGGATAAAGGCGCTCCGTGCAGCATGGCCCTGGGTATCTTCTACTACTTCATTGCGTCGCAAAGAGCTGTTACTTCAAACCAGCATGGTCCAGAGCTGGGTGCTGAGGTGAGTCTGCCCTCCCAGGCACTGTGGTTCCCTATCATACACTCGGCTCCCTCTGTGTCCCACAGGCCTTGCTCAGCCCTCCTCTTGCAGGACCCAGTCATACACTTTACACAGTTTCTCACACGTGTGTGCATTGATCTTCCCTGGCTACAGTCGAGAAATCTGCAGCACATGGCTGCAGTCACAGTTTCTGTGGAGTCTAGTCATGACTGCTTCTGGGACTCATGAGTCTGTAGCTAGAACGTCAGCCAATGCTGGCATGTGCTCTAAGCTCAGTGATTCTGGGATGACTTCAGTTCGTTGAGCTTATTAGACTGAGGAAGAGCCCATCGAGAATGCTGTTTCCTGCCATGCTACCTTGTCCCAGTGTGGCTGTCTGTGTCATCAGGGCCACACAGAAATCCCTGTGTCCTCAAGGACTACCTCCATCCCCCCCCCCCCTTTTTTTTTATGCAGGAACTTAACTGGTGAGGCCAGACCACCAAGTAACATCTCTGAGTTTCTCTGATTATGAACTAAAACTGCACTTGCAAATTTCCTTCTGCCATACAACATAGCACAGCAAGTTGAATGCTGCCTCTCGACCCCCCCCCCCCCCCATGATCACATTTCCTGCAGCCACTGGAATTCTGTCTGGCATAGTTGCCGTTATCAATGGATTTCTTTTCAGCTTCCTGGAGGGAAGACAGCAGAAGTTGGAGCTGGGAGGCTCTAAGATGGCTATGGTAGGGAAGAATCAGGAGAATGAGCAACAGCTGAAGAACATGGTAGGTGATGCATGAGCTGCAGCCCTGTGTCCAGAGCTAGCCTCCATGGTAGGCGATGCATGGGCTGCAGCCCTGTGTCCAGAGCTAGCCTCCATGGTAGGCGATGCATGGGCTGCAGCCCTGTGTCCAGTGCTAGCCCCCATGGTAGGCAATGCATGGGCTGCAGCCCTGTGTCCAGAGCTAGCCCCCATGGTAGGCAATGCATGGGCTGCAGCCCTGTGTCCAGAGCTAGCCTCCATGATAAGCGATGCATGAGCTGCAGCCCTGTGTCCAGAGCTAGCCTCCACAGACTTACAGGCCAGGTGGGTCTGTGTTCTCATGAATACACTGCAGACAAGAGACTCCCCATCGTTTCCCAGTGACCAATGGAGAATCCGCATAAAGTGGAGCTCTGCTGTAGTGGCTGTAGTGAAAGAGCTTCGGTCTTGAGGATACATGGAAATAGTTAAAAATAGTGCAGGGATTGGTCCGTCTTTGAGGGATTGCTAGATGCTTTTAAGATTGCCTCTGAGAAGCCGGGCGGTGGTGGCGCACGACTTTAATCCCAGCACTCGGGAGGCAGAGGCAGGCGGATCTCTGTGAGTTCGAGACCAGCCTGGTCTACAGAGCTAGTTCCAGGACAGGCTCTAAAGCTACAGAGAAACCCTGTCTCGAAAAACCAAAAAAAAAAAAAAAAAAAAAAAGATTGCCTCTGAGTAAACTGGGTGTGATGGTGCACTTTAATCCCTGTACTCGGAGGCAGAGGCAGGTAGATCCCGGAGTTCAAGGTCAGCCTGGTCTAGAGTTTCTGGACTACACAGAGAAACCTGTCCCATAACTTCCACCCCCAAAAAGTTAAGACAAGACTGCACCTGAGTGAGATTCTGTTCTTATGATGGACCTGATGGGTGGCAGCTTCAATAATGCCCTGATTTGTTGTAGGTGAATGTTTTCCCATGTAAGAAGAGTTAGATGAAGTAGGAAGAGTATGCACTCAGCATGGCGGGTGTGGGAGTGATGGGGTGGAGGGCACCTGTAATTCCAGTTCTTGGAGTTTCAGGCAGGTGAATCGAGTTCAAGGCCAGCATGAACCCACGTGACCACATCCTATTTTAACATATATACGAAGGTGTATATGAACAATAAGTCTGTTGCTGCCAGTAATCCTCAGCTTAGATTACTACTTACTTTGTAGGTACATTAAAATGAGGGCAACTGTTGGGCAGTGGTGGTCCAACCTTCAATCCCAGCACTCAGGAGGCAGAGACAGGTGGATCTCCGAGGCCAGCTTGGTCTACAGAGCTAATTCTAGGATAGCCAGAACTACACAGAGAAATCCTCTCTTGGGGAAATAAAAAGAATGGAGGCAACTAAAATGGTAGATTCTGGAGGTAGCAAGCTATAGAAGGCATCTAGAGATCCTAAAAGCCATAATTCTGTTATAAATTCTGTTTATAATAAAGGTAACTGGGTTTTTTTAGCCCTGTTCACGAACAGGGGAATAAAGACTTCTAGGCGAGCATGTCACATGGCCAATAGATGAAAAGAAGTGCAGTTGTGAAAACCTGGACCGCACACCTGTGCCCTTCAGTATAGTGCCTCCATGGCCACATCCTTGGCCTTGACATTTTCTTCTGCATCCTCTTCCCAAGTGATCCTCTTTTCAGCCCTCTTCATATAAAAGTAGAAAGATGTAAATCCTAGCGTTGGAGTCTTTGTCTACATGAACAAAATAAGCAAAACTCGCAGTGTCTTGGTCCTTGTCCTTTTTCTCCACATGCACATTTTCCTTCCACCCTTTTTCTTTTCCTCCTCTTGAACAAGACCACTTCCCAATGATATTCTGAATATTAATGTATATAGTGAGAATAATATGGAGTAGAAAACATATACTGATATTATAGTCTTGGCAGGGACGTGAATAAACTATCTGAGTTGCAATCACATTCAAACCCTTGGCCAACAGTTTTCCTATTTCATGCTTTGGTTATTGAGATTGAACTAGTCATGTGTAGAAAGCAGAGAAGTAAACCCAGCTGTGATCCATACTAAGGCCACTAGTGTGGCCTACCAGCCAACTCCCAAATAACCACATGGAGACTTTGATTAATTGTGAAAGCTCAGCCAATAGCTTAGGCTTGTTCCACTAGCTCTTCTAACTTAAATTAGCTCATTCCTATTAATTTATTTTCTGCATCATGGCTTTATTACCTTTACTTTTTCTTGCTTTATTACCTATACTGCTTTCTTGCTTCCTCCTTGTCTGACTGGTGACTCTGCCTTTCTTCTTCTCAGCATCCTCTGTGCCTGGAAATCCTGCCTAGCTATAGTTCATTCAGCATTTTATTAAACCAATCACAGCTTTTTATTAAACAAATATCTTTATATGATGTAATCAAATATCTTACAACATTTCCCCTTTTTGTCTCATTAAAAAGAAAAGGGTTTTAGCTCTAATGTAATAAAATTATATATATTAAGAACTCTTTTCAGCTAAGAATTACATTTCAATGTCCAGTCTATTTGTAGTTGGCGTATTTGGAGAAAATACTCCACTATTTATTCTGTTTTAATGAATCCAAAGCTCTGTACCTAATTTACCTTTTATCATAACTAAGAAAAACAGTAACAGTAACTATAACTGCCTAGTCTTCAACTCCATCCAAGACCCCAGAAGTATATAGAATATATTACCTGAGTAAATAGGAAGTGTAGTGCATGCCAATTCTAAACCTATAGAAATGGCAAACATCTGGCTGCCTGAACAGTAACCCAAGGTTCTTCTGCAACATTGAGGTATCCAATCTTTAGCCTATAATATCAGACACTTTTATGAAGCAGGAATTTTGAAGGACTGTTCTACCTTGCTTTGGCAAAGATCAGTAGTCACTTTTCTCTGTGCATGAACAAAACCTTAACCTCGCCACATGGCTTAGCTTATGGAGTACTAGTGGCTCAAGTGTGCAAATATCTCACAACACAGTACCCTGGCCCATTGAAAAAACTAGCTGGTATATTGCCAATAACTTTAAAATTTGGAGCCTGGTCTTGGCCAGCTGCCACATTGTCCATTTCTCTTATCACTGTTCCACATAAATCATAACCCACTGCAGCTGTGAAAAGCCTGCACTAGAAAGATAGACAAAGGCCTGGGGAGATGGCTTAGATGTTATGAGGATTTGCTATGCAAGTATGAGGTCCTGAGCTGGAATCTCTAGCAACTACATAAAAATCTGGGATATAGCTGAGTATATCTAACTCTAGCACTCCAAGTGGGAGTAGGGAAATATACAGGAGGGTCACTGGGCCTGGCTAGCCAGAGGTTCAATGTGAGATTGTGTCTCAGAGGAATGAGATAGAGAGGGATAAAACAAGGTACCCGATGTGGCCACTGGCCACCACACATGCAGCCCCCACTTCTACTCCCTGTACATATGTGCCCTCACTTCCATGCACTGCACAGAAAAGAAGAAAGAAGGAAGGAAAGATGGATCTGTGGAACTCAACTAGATTCAGACAAACTAGCCTTCTAGGACACAGTTCAAAGGGTGGTGTGGGAGGCTAAACCAAACTGCCGCCATACCAAGTTGTCAACAGTGAACCGGAAGGACACCGTATTACAAAGATACTGCAATCACCTTGTGTAAAGATTGATACCTAGAAAATAAGCATGGTCAGTCTTGGTTAGAGTGAAAGCCTAGCTCATTACTTTAAAGTACTCTTTCTTAACACGGAGGGGAAAGCATAGTAATAAGTAGCGGTTACTTAGCCATAAACGTTTTGGGAAGCTGAACAGTGCACTTATAGTTGAGGATTCATTTCACTCACAGAGATCAAAAAGGTCTTTATGGATAAGGTGTGTATTGAGTTTCAGGATTCTGCTCTTTTTCCCCTCCTGCCAGACTGTCTGTAACTTATCTCAAGTATCGTGGTAAAAAGAGAAGTGGTGGGTAGAATCAAAATTGTAATAGATATATTTTAGGGGTAGAATATGAACTGCCTTCCTCAATGCACATCAGAAGTAGAATTTATTCCAGCTGAGTAGGTTTAGTGATATGATTTCCCGTATTAAATCTTAATTGTTCTTTAAAAGCAAATAGAGTCTCCTGCCTTGTCACTGCCCTGGTGTCCATCCCACTGCATCCCAATTGCAGCGTCCCTGGGGCTTGTTGATTTTGTCCTTGTCTCATACCCAACTTTAGTGTTGCTGTGAAAATGAGATGAGCAGAAGGAGTCAGCACAGCCTGAAAAATGAGAGCTGGCATCAGGCAATGGCTGTGGCATTGGCAACCCCATGTCCTGCTTAGGAATAGATGGCCCTCTGTAAATATTCAGCTGTGAATTACGTTTCAGAATTCGATCCTAATCAGATGTGGTCCCAAGTGTCTCTCGTTCCTTCTAGTCCATGGAGTAGAACAGGAAGGTTGTTTGAGACCTGGGATTCAAGGCCAGCCTTGGCAATGTCTCCAAAACAGAGAGGAAAGGAGGAGGTGAGGAAGGGTAGTGAGAAAGGAGAAGGAAGGAAAGAGTGTGGCTCAAAGTGGTTAAGGTGCCTCGATCACTTAGGACTAAATAATTTGCTTCTTTGTGTGTTTGTATTTTAATAACATCTCATGACTGATTGTACGGGTGAATGATTTTCAATTCACTTAGCTCTCTCCCTTCTCTAGTTTAAAGGGGAGGAGGTGAAAAGAGAAAAAGAAAAACCCTGGAAACCTGCATTGGATTCCATGGAGTTTTTGTTTATTGTTTGTTTTTAATCTCTTATTTTATTTTTTATGTGTTTGTGAGTGTTTTACTTGCATGTGTGTTTATATACCACATGTGTGCAGTGCCCAAGAAGGCCAGAAGAGAGTGTTGGGTCTCCAGGTTCTGAAGTTAGAGAAGGTTACTAGCCACCAGGTAGGTACTGAGAATTGAACCCAGGTTCTCTGGAAGAGTAGCTAAGCAGCTGAACTGTCTCTCCAGACCTTGGTTGCTTGTTTGGATTAAAGTGGACTTGTGATTCATGAATGAATTTTGTTTAGGCCAACTCTGATTTTTTTTCATAATGAACTGAATTAGATGGAGAGATACCACAATAGTAAGGAACCACTTGTGGCTGTGTGTATGGACTGCCATATATGTCCCATCCTGGTAGCATAAAATATAGGAATTAGCTTTTTTAGCCAGTAAAACACCTTCCGTTGTTTGTGGTTCTTAGATATAGACTCACAGGATTTTCATAAATTGAGGTCTGCAATATGTCAGCTCCTGATTAACAGAGAGAAACTGAGACTAGCATTTGTAGTGTAATTGCTCAAGAAATAAGTTTATGTCAAAGGAATTAAAGCTGGGTGCTAGTGCAGTGGATAACGCTCTTGCAGCAAACCTGAGACTTGGTGTTTGGATACCCAGATCTCCTGTGAGAACTCAGGACGTTTGTTGGATGACTGCAATCCCAGTGCTCAGGAGTCAAGCAGGTTGTCGAGATGAGCTGGAATATATGAACTTCAGATCCAGTGAAAGATCCTTCTATTTAAAACAAAATATAGAGAATGGCGGGGTAGAGAACCAGTGTCAACATGGAACCTGCACACATTTAGGGGTCACACATACACACACGCATTCAAATATGCAAGCCATGTGCATTCTTCATGTCATACGTGTACACAAAGTCATCTTTAAATGTTTGTAAAAGGACAAAATACCATGCTCCATCCCATGTGTTTTTCCTTAGTGTACTGCAGTGTTCATGTCAACTAGGGACCTGGAGTATGTGCTTTAGAAGGAAGTAGGGTAAAGAGAAATAACTAATAAGGAAAATAAAAGTTCTTCCTAAGACTAAGGTTGACTAGTTTTAAACTTTTGAAACCTCTCTGCTTCCTTTCATATTTACTGCCTAAGTTTCTATGGGTTTTATATTTTCACTTATTTATAATCCTTTTTATTTATCACAACAAGTAGATATCTAAGGTGTGACACACAAATATTTCCATTTTTTGCCTGATATATGATTTTCAGTAACAGTCACTTTGAATATAATTTTATTGTATTAGCTATTTCTGAATGGATGATGAGGTTTTTGTAATTATGTTTGGAAAAGCATTCTCAATCCTGAAATTATTTCTTTAAAAATAATTTTTAAAAAAAAATAAGCTAGGCATGGTGACACACACCTATAATCCCAGACTTGGGGAGACTACACCCCGGAGGCTAGCCTGGGTGATGATAGCAAGGGCTAGGCTCTGTCTAAAAACATCAAGCAAATTTTAGTAAAAAGATTAAAACAACAATTTTAAGTTAATATAAGTGAGACTAGAGTCTTAGGGGAACCTGTGTGCCTTACATAATTATCATTTGTTTGTTCAGACAGTCCTCATAGGCAGAAATTAATAAAACCAGAAAATCATCCTTATTTCAAGAAAGTTACAGTCTGGGGAAGAAGATGAATATGAAACAGGTCTGAAAATTGCCATGCTTGTTATTAAATAGTGGAGCTGCTTGGGGACGGTGGCACAGGAGTTTAGGATATAGAGGACAATGTATGGAGAGTGGAATGTCTGTATCAGACCCCTCCCTTCAAAGCTCAGGAGTCTGCGCAGAAGAGGAAGTGGGCAGACTGTGAGAACCAGAGGTGGTGGCTGACTCCAAGGAGACAGCATCATCCAGATAGAGCAGGACTGATGTGTGTATGAACTCGCTGAGACTGTGACAGCACACACGGGACCTGCAGTTTCACCCTGGACAAGACCCCAGTATAGAGAAGAGCAAGTGGACACAAAGCCCCACCTCTAACCAAAAGCGTTTTTGTAAGACTACAGAGCTGTAAAGAGAGTTTCAGCCCCCAAGGGAAAGGTTTCTCCCAGCGGCCCAGGCATCCCATGTGTCCACATGCAAAGAATATCACTCCTAGTAGAGAACATAGCCCACACACAGCAAAAGAGTCATGAAGACCCCTCAGTGGCAGGACCTTAATGGCTCTGTCCCCTGAGGTGAAGACAGAGCCAAAGAAGACAAATCCCTTCTTCTGACAGCCCTGAGCTTTCATTCTCCTCTCCGGAGCCCCTTCCCATTGCTGTAGAGAAGAGTTGTGTTTGTTTTATGGTGTTGGGCATCATGCAAGAGCTTCGCCCATGGTGAGGCAATTGCTCACCACTGAACCTCATCCCCAGTGCTTGATTTTCTCAATAGGGTCTTGAAACTCCAGTAGTGTGACCAATTAGCTGTTGGTAATTACATGAGACAGGATGAGGCAGGGACTCCTTATGGAACCCTGGCTGGTTTCAACCTCTTGATCCCTCAGCTCCCCCACAGTACAGGTATATTTCACCACACCTAACCAGACAGACAGACAGACACACACACACACAAACACACACACACATGAGTAAGCACACTTAGGACTGTGGCTGGTAGATCTAGGGTTACACAGAGACTTCTGCAATAGTTAAGGCTATTTTTCATGGCTCCCATGAGCAACCATGCTGACACCTAGAATACATGCATTTGGAGACTGGAGCATAGAGGGACTGCCACTGGTAAAGCTGGACAGGTAATCACCTGGTTTTCCTGGTGCCAACAGGTAGAGCCATGCTCACTGGTGGTGCTGGATGGCTCTGCATTGTACCCAACTGGTGCTTGTTGGAGAAAGCATCCTATGATGCCTCTGGGACTCAAGACAAAGGGCACCACCCCCAGGCTTTCCTCTGCCTTGCCTCTCAGTATTGCAGCCAAAGCATTAGTTCCATGCTGTCGCCATTATGTGACAATGCATGATACAGGCATGCCGTGCTGCTCGTTGAAGAACGGCTCTCTCGTTAGATAGGCCGTTCCTCACATTTGGACACATTTTAAATTCCAAGTGTCTGCATTTGGAGGGAATGAGAGTCGCTTGTAGAGCCCAGGAGAAGGTCTTTTGAGTTGAAAGAGTGACTATGGGAAGTGCTGTTTCTAAAATCCTCCTTTTTGTGGAGGTTCAGGGATGTATTATTTTTAGATTTGCCGAAGTGGCATTTAAGTGAACTAGCCTGGCTCTTTAGTTTACAAACTCTTCCTCCTGATAACACCCCAGTCTCAGAAGACAGCCCTGTTTGCCTACAAAGAACCCAGCATGAATTAACTCCATGTGTGTTTGCTATCCAGGCTATCCTGGAGAAGATGGCTACTAAGGCTAAGTCATTTTTTAATATAAGGAGGTCCATGTTTGGACATTGAAATGAATTTCCCTTATCTCACCATACAAATAGCCACCATGGCTTGTTTGATTTATTACCTGGGATGGTTCAGCGGCACTAAAAGCCGAGGACGAGAAGACATCACCTTTCCATGGCATCATTAGTCGTCACCGCTTTAAAAGTGTGCTCCTGCAGGGATTGCTCCCCCAGCCACTGAGGCCACAATAGTACCCTGGCCTGTCTTGTTGCCAGAGGTAGCAGGCTCATCCGTAGCTTCTGGCTTGTATTTCTTTCGAAGTGGCTTCAAACATCCATTCAGTTTTTCCTTGCTGGCTTGACATAAAGGATTTTTTTTAAATGTAAATATGATCCTCCATTAAAGGTGAGTTACCACTCGGGAGACATGTTGTTAAATTCCATTTTCAAAGGAGCCCTGAAAACACTGAAGTGATGAGCCAACCGATGGCAACAGACATGAAAAGCTCTTCACCAAAATGCTATACTGAAGGCACATGCCCCTATAAAAGTGATAGTTAGTTGCACATACTGTGGGAGGCAGAGGCAGGTAGATCTCTGCGCTTAAGGCCCACCTGGTGTACATTGTGAGTTTCAGGCCAGCTAGAGAGAGAGACCTTGTCTTTAAGAATAAAAGCTGTTCTTGGTGCTAGGAACATAACTGAGTTGGTAGAATGCCTGCCACAAACATAGGAAGTAGGAAGCCCTCCCTGGTCAGTCCCCAGAACCACACAGAAGCAGGCACAGTGGCACATGCCTCAGATCCCAACTCTAGCCAATTGGAAGTGGGAAAATGAGAGCTTTAAGGTCTTTCTCAGTCACACAGAGTTAGAGACCAGACTGTGCTATATGAGAACAGCCTCAAGGCAAAGGTATTTATATTACATTATGATAAAGTCCCCTTAGAGGAAAGGGAAGTGATGCCATGGTGAGATTGATGCTATGTGCTTATTGAAATAGCTAAAGACTGTGCTGGGACAACTGCAGCAATGGGAGACAGAATGAAGCCTTGTACCTTGTTGAGGGAAAGGCAAAACGGCTTGGCCACTTTGGAGAATAGCTTCTTTAAAAAGAGGAAAAACAAAAGAGGAGGAGGAAGAAGAGAAAGAAGAAGGAGGAAAAGGAGAAGGCAGCTATCACATTGCCAAGCACTTATGCCCTGGGGTTTTTGTCCTAAAGAAGTGTGTGTGTGTGTGTGTGTGTGTGTGTGTGTGTATACCTATACACAAAGCAGTGTGTGAAACCTCTTAGAAGCTTTGTTTATAGTTGTCCCAAGCTGAAAGCATCACAAACTTACTTCAGTGCACAAGCAGGAGCAGATATTCTGAGACCAACAGGACTAGGGGAAGGGCTTCTGGTACCCAATGATCAGAACAAGTCACAGAAGCTGTGCTTGTCACCTTTCACTGCTGTGACAAAATGCCTGAGGAAAACAGCAGATTTATGTTGTGTCCGGGCCTGTGGTGCCGCAGCGCTTCATGGCAGGAGCATGTGGCAGACAGGAAGGGCTCTTCTCACAACCCGTGGGAAGCTGAGAGAGGGAGGAAAGGGAAGAAGGGGGCAGATAATGTCTACCCTCTCAGGCCTCATCCCTACCTCAACTAACTAGACCCCCTCTCCTAGGTTTTCTACCACTTCCCCATAATGACATCAGGTACCAGATGCCTGTGACATCCTTTAAAACAATAGTGATAGAGACATTGTTGATGGTTGCCAGGGCATAGAGGAAAGAGCACAGCCATGATGGGGTGATACCAGGAATGTTGAAAAAGGGAATAGCCCTTCTTCTTCCTGGTGGTGCTGGTGACCCCACAAGTGTGTTTGTGCCACAGCCCTTACAGAATGTGCTTTCTCTTGCAAAGTCGCCTGGTAGGTCTGAACTTCTCCACATGGTCTGTGTCCTGATTTACTCTGTCACTGTGATAAATGTCATGACCTAAAGCCAAGTTGTGGAAGGAAAGGGGTCCTTTGGCTTACAGATTCCAATCCGTCCTTGAGGGAAGTCAAGGCAGGAACCTGAGAGCTGGAATAGAACTGAAAATGGACTGCAGCTGGCTGCCTTGTTCTCTTGAACATGCCATGCCTCAGCCCAGTGGCCTGTGTCATGCCCTCTGTGCTGGCTTCCGGTCTGCCTTCCATGCTACGCTGTGATGGCAGAGAGACCATCCTACTGATCACTGTCTTACCTGGTAGAGAGGCCCCGGGGTCAGAAAGTACATGAGGAGACTCACACTGCACAGCAGGGAAGCCGGCCTTGGTCCATTCTTACTCCTGACATCTAATTTTGTACGTCTTTGTCTCTCACCTTGTCGCTGAAATATCTTACATTTTCTTTAGCAGGGAGGTCCTCTTCACTGTTTTGTTCCAACTCCTTGTTAAGAAGCAGCAAGACAAAGTTTTAACTCTTGAGTGCAACTCAGGAAATAGAGGTGATCTCTGTGAGTTCAAGATCACCCTGGTCTCCATATTGATGATAGCCCAGGCTAGATATAGAGAGACCCTGTCTCAAGAAACAAGCAAAAGATTTGAACGCAGTAGTCACACCTCCCTCACCTTGGTTATAGCCCAAGACTCTCAGTTGGTGCCTGAACCTGAACATCATTCCCATCCCTGCTGTTTGTGCCTGTTAGAGTTGATGTGGTAATCAGTCCTGCGAAAATGAATTCTAATAAAGCAGAATCTTTCTAAGAGTATACTGGGATAACAGTGCTGTGAAGTCCTATATGTTTTTGTCCTTCTCCCTTTTCTCATTTAGAAGTACTTTGCAGTTTTCTTTTGGCCTTTGCAATTGTCAACATCACTGTCCTTGTGTTTGGGGGCCGTTAGTAAGTGAAGCAAGGTCTGGCAAGCACAAGCCATATGAAATCATAGTAACTGGAATGGCTTCTGCCTGAGACTTTTAGGTAGGCAGTGTGTACAGCATGGATTCACTGAACAGAAGGATGTCTCCTGTCTCCCGTGGGATGGATCAAGATGCCATGAGATTTATTCATACTTCTGAGAATAACGTGCATCTTAACGGTTGTGAATTGACCACTCCTGATATAGCAGTCCTGGTATAGTGCATGTCTTTAATCTCAGCACTGGGGTGGCAGAGGCAGGCAGATCTCTGTGGACTCAGGGCCAGCCTGGTCTACACAGTGAGTTCCAGGATATCCAGGGCTGTATAGAAGCCTTCTTTTAAAAATTTATTTTGAACTCTCTGTTGTTTAAATTTTCCTATTTAATATTTTCAGATGACATTGACTACAAGTTATTGGACTGGGGAAAAAGAATGCATCAGATACCGGGGAATACCTATACTTCTCCATAAAAAATTTTAAAAAGCAAAATTATAGGTTAACACATATCTGGAGTTGTGGGTTTTTTGTTTTTTTGGTTGTTTTTTTTTTTTTTGGTATGTTTTTTAGTTATTTTCAAGACAGGGTACTCTGTGTAGCAGCCCTGGCTCTCCTGGAGTTTAGCCCTGGCTTTTCTGGAGTTCACTCTGTAGACCAAGCTGGCCTCAAACTCACAGAGACCCACCCGCTTCTGCTTCCTAAGTGCTGGGATTAAAGGCGTGCACCATTACCGCCCAGTTACATTTTTGCAGATTCATTGAGTACTGCCTTCCAAATTTCCCTGAAGAAAACTTTTGGATTGGGTGTGGTAACTTTTATTTTGTAGCCCACAGCTATAGTAAAAGTAAAATAATAATAATAATAATAACAATTACATGGTTTCCTGGGGGCTTGGGGCGGTTTTAAGAAGTACTGTATATATGCTAAACAAGTAACTTCTTACCACAACCATAACAACACGATTTTCTCTTTCACTTTACGTGCGAGGAGCCCAGTGCAGAGTGGACACTACCTTGCCTAAGTCAGGTGTGGAGCTAGAATTTGCAGCCAGGCGGATTCCACACCGCTTTCCACAGTACTGTGTACCAGCTGGGGAGGGAAGGTGGGCAGCAGCATGGTTGCCACCTCCCACCCATCCTCTCCTTTCCCAGGGAAATACCTTTTCCTACACTGTGCGTGGGCTGTCAGAAACATCAAGGATTTACAGTGTCCCTTCTCTTCTGTAGCCAGAGATGGTTTTGAATTTGTGCCTTGATCATTATTAGCATAGGTAATTAGAATAATTGGAAGAGGATACTCATTATCTAGTGGCTCCTGAAGGAAATAGTACAAAATCAAAACCAGTGAGGGACTGGGGCGTAGCTCAGTTGGATGGACACTTGCCTGGCACACTGGGATCATCCTCAACACTGCGCCAACCCAGGTTGATGGTACTTCCCTGTAATCCCAGCCCTTTAGAGGTGGAGGCAGGATGATGAAGGTCATCCTTGGCTACGTAGTGGCTATGGGGCCAACACAGACCACATGAGATGCTGCCTCAAACCCACCAAAACAAAGGAGCCCACATGGATTCTAGATGGCATCTGCCAGAATAGCTCCGCCCATGTCTTCTCCCAGTATGCCGCTCACCACCATGTTCTCCATTGGTCCCTTCTTACCCAAGAGCCAAGAGCCGAGTGAGGCCTGGCGGATGTGACTGGGCTGGGCTGCAGCATCCCTCTGATGCCTGAATGATTGGTGTGGCCAAATAGCTGAGAGAAAGCAGCTTAAGAAAGGAGGGACTCATTTGGGCTTCTGGTTCAAGGAGACATGCTTGATCATGGTGTGGAAGGCATAGCTGGGAATAGCTGGAACACTATAGATAGGACCATGAGGCTGCTTGGTAGACCCAGAAGCAGCACTGGGTCTATAACCATAAGACTTGCTGCCAAGGGATGTGCTTCCTTCAGCTACACACCAACTCATAACGATTCTGCTGTCTCTGAAAGCCGCACCGTTGTCCTCGGGCCAAGCATGTAAACACATGAGCCCATGGCGAGCATTTCACACCAGACTGTAACAGCCGCCCCGCCACGGTGCTCCATGAGGGACCAGAGTACAGGCTCTTCCCTTCTTCTCTCTCCCACTTGACTTCTCATCAGTAAAGAACCCCTTTCAGTGACTGTAGTGATGGCTCAGCAGGTAAGAGCTGTGACTGTTCTTGCAGAGGACCCAAGTTCACGTCCCGGTATGCAAGTGATAGTCACAGCCTCCTGTCACTCCAGTTCCAGCTGACCTTTTCTCACCTCCTCAGGCACCGCACGCATGTGATACACATACTTACACACACACATACATACATACATACAAACACACACACAAATACATATAAATTAAATGTTTATTTTAAAAAACAAATCTTTTATAAACTCTAAACGGAGGCAATAAGATTTTTCTCTACTCTCTGTCCTTTGTTAATACATAGCATATTGTCACCAGTCTGGCAGCTTGCACATGCTGTTGGTGGCCTATGCTTGTGTAGGTCAGGAAGGCAGGTACAGGGTTGGGCTATGTGCTCAGGAGATCAGCAGGCTGAGATGAAGGTCTTAGCTGGCCTGAGTTCTTGCTGAAGATTGCTCTGTATTCATGCAGGTATGAACCGTTCCATGGTTGAAAGACGGACCTAAGGTCCTTATTTCCATGCTGATTATTGCTTGGCCCGAGGCTGCGCCCATCTTTTGTGTCTTCTATGGTCTCTTGCCCCGTGAGCAGCTCATCAAGAAGCCAGCGACAGTGCATCAGATCTTTCTTGTGCTTCCGGTCTCTGGCATCCTCTGCCTGTGATCTCAAAATGTCAGGTTAATCAGGGGATCATGTGATGTTGGCCCCTTCAGATAAGCACCCTATCTCAAGTCCTGCTGAACTATGACCTTGTTTACAGCTGCAGATTCCCTCGGCATCAGCCCCTCTATTGTGACTGACTGACTTCCGGGGAAGGGGTGGGCACCTGTGCCTGAGGTAGGGCTGTGTACCATGGAATCTTGTTAGAATTCTGCCTACACCATTATAAGAAGACTTGAAAACAGGTAAAAACAAAAACAAGATCTAACCTCCATAGTAATCATGTAAGTGCTTTGATGATTTTAGGAGGTGTTTCTGTTTCTGCCAACAAGATGCTTTTTGCACCTAGTAGATCATTTAATAATAAAGCACATATTTGTGCCGGGCGGTGGTGGTGTGGGGCCTTTTATCCCTGTACTCAGGAGGCAGAGGCAGACAGATCTCTATGAGTTCGAGTTCAACAAGCTCCAAAGCTACACAAAGAAACCCTGTCTTGAAAAACCAAAAAGAAAAAAAAAAGTCTATTTGGGATCTGTGTGTCTCTGCATACTCTAAGAGAACAAGACATTGTATTAATTAACTGGACAGTGGTGTGCCACTGCCTGCTCAGTAAGCTTATCTCTTTTTAGCATTGCCTCTGCTCCAACTTTGAGGGCCTTCCTTCCTCTGTTCCTTTTCCCTCCGGATGCATTCTGTGCTCTGTCACCTGCTCAAGGATGATTTCCCAGATGACTTACTGCCATTACGGTAGAATTGAGGCAGTGGATCAAGTTGTTCTTGGACCGTGGCTCTCTTATCTTTCTTAGTCGCAGGCCTCTGCCTGCACGGCATCTCACCCCAGCTGGACCGTGTGAAGTGTTGGGAAAGGGAGGCCCTGCTCTGCCCTCCACTCCCTTCCAAGGCCCATGCTCAGCACACAGTAGATCCGCAACCTTCTGTGATTAATGACCTGCGAAGTCGGGAAGACTCTGGGACTGGAGCATCGTCCACATTGCCATGTGCGGCAAGCAGCTGCTGGACTCCCGAAGCCGAGTTACTCATGAGGTCATTGCTAAAGCAGTCACTGTTTGACAAGAACCTGATTGACAATCATAAAGCACTCAGAGACAGGCGACTGCAGATGGAGGCTGAGAGGAACAGTGTCTGCATTGTGCTGCGGAACTTGGGGTCCCCCAGGAAGGAGACAGGTGGTGAGCCTCGGTATCTTGGGTTGGCCCATGTGTGAGTCATAGTTTAGGCAATATTCTTTTTTTTTTTTTTTTAAAGAAAGGGTCTTGCTCTGTAGCCCAGGCTGCGCCTCAACTCGCCAAGGTTGGTATTGAGCTTGTTGTCCTCCTACCTTGGTCTCTCAAGTGCTCGGGTTAGGATCACAGGCACTTTGTGTTTAGTGGTTTTATGTCCCCACCACAGGTGCCTCTGCCTCTTTTCCCTCCTGTTTTGGTTCTTCAGGCAGCCACAGTAGAGACCCACAGAGAAGCTGTGGAGCACTCTGGAGCTGACCAGCAAAGCAGTTGACTTAGCCGAAGCTGAAATCAGTGCGACCGTCTGGAAACCAAGCATTCACATCCATGAGCCCGGCCAGAACCTGATTTCCTCCATGAAATGGGTAGACAGTTCCCACCACGCATGGTAGGACAGTGAACAGAAATTCCGGGTGCAGTCTTGAGACTAAAAGAAAAAATACTTCTAACATGACTATTAAACTGAATTATCTTAAGTACTGCTCTGTGCATCTGGTCTGGAATGGAGATACTCATTTTTAATAGCAAATAGTTTGGGGAAGTTACTATTTTCAAGTTGCAGCAGATGATGAGATTGGCGGCAATGCGCTGCTCCAGCTCCTCGGACCTTCCCTCTGTTCCTTCTGGATGCTCGGCTTAATTGATTTTTCCCTCCGTGTAAGTTAAATAGGGACCGCCTCTGCTCACATCTTTTCAAGATAAGCACATTTCACACACAATGACACAACGCGGAGCGAAGCTTATCTGTGTTTCTTTATGATTCAGAAGGCACTTTGGAACCTGTAAGGCCTCTGGGTTTTTACTAGGAACTCCAGCTAGCATTTTATTGTAGCTGTTTAGAAGCACTGGGTGTTAGCCAGCTTGGAAAGCAACCTCTGTTTCCCTCCTTTTCCCTTCTGTGACACACGCTCTAAAAACAGTCAGGTTCAATAAATCTGGACCAGCCTGCTTCTGCCCGGCCCCAACATGCTTGCTCAGTGCCCTGGCCAGTGATGGAGGGGACTTGAGCCAGTAGAGGTAGCACTATGATGTTGGAGACCAGTCCTCAGAGGGGCCTCCAGTGTCCGTAAAGGACTGGGAATTTGTTCCAGTTTGCTCAGGGTGAGACCTAGGTCAGGCCATTCTGGGGAAGAATGGTGGAGTTGATCACTGAACCCGCCTTCCTCTTTTCTTTTCCATCATTCCCCAGCTGCGGTTCTCAGCCTTCCTAATTCTGTGATCCTTTAATACAGTTCCTCATGTTGTGGTGACCCCCACCATAAAATTCATTCATTGCTTCTTCATAAACTACTGTTATGAATCATAATGTAAATCTCTGATATGGGACCCCTGTGAAAAGAAAGGTCTTTTGACTTCCAGTCCCACAGGTTGAGACCTGCTGGCCTAACAGGACACAGTGGAGTACATTCTCACAGCAGGTCTAATGTCCTTAGCAAATCTGATGTGGGAGAATGAGGGAGCCTGTGCTGTAAATATCTATGTATGTGTTATTTCCACACTGGGCACTGCTTTGCTGCTGTTTCCTTTATTCTGACTGTGAGTTAGAGGAATCTGAACTGCTGTTGTTACAGTAATGTAGAAAGCCCAGTCTGGGATTGAATTCCATCCGTGAGCCATCTGTAACAGAGGAGCTGAGAGGCCGCTGTGCCCCCAACCAGCTGAAGGTACTTAAATGGTCTCCCCCAGAACCCTTTGTATGCCCCGGTTTCTCCTGTAAACTGGCGCTGGCTACTGCTTAGTGTGAAAGGAGATGTCTGGGAAGGAAATTTAAGACACGTGCAAACATTTTCCATTTTTATTTTTCTTTGAACCCAGAATAAGATGCAAAGTTGGGATGCCGGTTTCAGAGTTGTTGGCATTATTTGGTTAGATTTCCAGGTGAAGTGTGCGAAAGTGATTATAGATAATAAATATCTTTTTAAAGAAATACTTATTGCAGAGGCAGTTTTTCCACCGTTAATGAGGGCAATTTGACTTGGTTGAGGGATCGCAGTTCTTAAGAATTAATGCAGTAATCCAATTCAGAGATTTAAAGAGATCTCAGATTTTTCACAGGTCGCGTGTTCGCGAATGTGCTGCTATCACATAGCAACTAATGGGGTTGAACGCCAGCCTGTCATTTACTGTTCCTCGCCGCACAGTAGCTTTGCCCTTGGTAGGAAGTGTACTTTCTCCAGGCATTGCAGGTTATTTAGAACTGTGGTGTATTTGTAACACTTTGGAGAGAGAGTATTCTATTACCCAAAGCCTCTAATGACTAGGAAAACTAGGGTTATCTTTCCTAATTACATGTTTGAATCCAAATTGCTGAAGGTCTGGTGAATACCAGGCTCAGAGGAGCTGCCTCCTTGCCTTCCTTTTCCTACTAGGTCCTTTTATTTTATTATTTTTTTCAGTGTATTTTTTTTTAAATCAATTCATGTATCACTGTATTCACGCTTGTGGGTTAATTGTCACAAATACAAAGGTTACAGCCATCAGAGTCATAACTTTGCATCTTTGATAATGGTGTATTTATTATTAACAGCTGTGTTCTGCAAAGGCTTATTTGGAAAGGATGCTGGAAATGCCCCTAGTTCCCAATCCTATTATTTTCCTAAATCTCAAGAATTCCATTTGAAGGCAATTAGAAACCTTTCATGTAGCCCCTACATGTGTTCCCTGCTGTTCTGTGAGCAAAAGGACCTTTGTTCTCTAATTAGAGAAAGGACTAGAGCTCGTTAATTGTTCTAAGCAGTATCTGCTCCAGCAAGAGGCAACAATGCATGGCAGGGTGCGATCACCTATACCTAGGGGGCTCCCTGCATTTACCAGGTCCTGAAAAGACAAACCAATAGCAAGGGGTCCTTGTTAGGCTGCTCTCCTGACCTGGACTGCCCTTGAGGACCTAGCTGGCTGTTCATCAATTTTGAAAACAAAACATCTTGTCTATGCCAGGGAGCAGAGAAGAGTGAAGGCCCAACTCCTATAGAAATCTAGAACTTGACTTGAAAGCCTGTCTTCTTCCAGAAGGCAAATAAGCGGAGATCTCTTTGTGGTCTCTTAGTAGGTTGCGGACACTGTCTACTATTAACAGCCTTCACAGAAGGCAGGTACTACAGTCTTTTGTTGTCCAGTCTTTACTGCCACCGTCGGGCAAGTGAGTCTAGCCAGAGGTGTAGGAATAGGATCAGAAGGCCTGTGCAGCATCAGTGACAACAGAAGCTTTCGTTTCCCACAAGAGTGGGCATTTCGTCTGCATCTAGGAGACCACCCACTTCTAGGATCTCTAGACATATTCCCAGGGCACATGGCTGGGCCCTGTAACTGTTGATAAACAAGGGTGCAGAGGGGGAAGAAAGGTGATCAACTTTGCCTCCAGAAACCACCTCAGACTTCGTTAAATGGATAATGTTTTTCTGGGATGTACTGTTGGGGATGCCTTAAAATAAAAAGCTATCGAGAATCGAGCATGGGCGCCTGAAGTTGGGCAGGGGAGCAGAGAGTTTGTGGTTAGTTTCAGTTCTTCTGAGAAGGGGTCATCTGTCTGTCAGGTGGCTAACTCTGGAAGGATTCAGGGGCCACTGGGCTATTCTGAGATCTCCACAGTCAGCCCACTCACCAGCTCCGTCCTGAGTTCTTGCCTTCTACCTTTGCCGAAGCATGAATTGCCCATGGCTCCATAATGCTAATGAAAAGCATTTGTAAAAGAGGCAGCTGGAGGCCTGACACCCTTATGCTCATAAGGACCAGAGAAGGTGACAGGAGACACAAATAACTGTTCCTCCAGACACCCTACCTGTTAGTTAGTTAGAGGCACATCCAACTTGCTATTCTAATTTTCTTCCACCAGTAATCTTTTTTTTTTAATGTTGTATTTCTCGGGGAAAGAAAAATAGATTTTAAAATGGAATAACCTGTTCTTCAATTGAGTATGCAAAAATCTCATTGCAGTATTTATTCCAAACCTGCTCTCATAATGTTCAGTCAAGGAGAAAACAGCGAAAAACAGTTGTTGATGGACTTAGCTCAGAACTGGATTAAATAAGCATTAGTCTAGGGGAGCTGATTACAGGAATATGAAAATGCGGTATCTTAATGGTACATATTTTTATGTGGCAGCTCAGTTGCCTTTCATTTTGCAGCTAATATGTCTATTCTTATGAGTCATTTACTTCCTTAATTACCTTTTGCAGGCAAGGCACCATGGTATATTAATGTGAATGATTTTTACTGCCAGTTTATCATACAATGCCCCAGAAGTTGAAAGGCGTAATTGACTTGGAAGAACAGCTCGTGAAGGAAACAATATTTAGTTGACAGTTTTCCTTGTACTCTCTGTTGACGTTTATGAGTTTACACTATGCTAAAGGAGTCATAAACACAATTTTCTCTCAATAACAGCAAAGGGTAGCTTCTAAAATACATTTGTGGAAAACACATTTGTTCATTTCTCGAATAATAGGAAAATAACACGTTTCCAGTGATAAGACCTCTCCGATTGCCAATTGAATTAAACCTTTGAAGGTGTATTTATAACCTGTCTCCGAGCATTAGAAGAGACTGGGATTTGGTGGGATTGAAACGGCTTAATGAATATTTAAATTATCCGCAGATTTGGGTAAGTCATATTTAAATCTAGGTGTTTGGGGTGAGACTGGAGCAGTCCCTGCCAGCTTCCTGAAGAAAGGGGAGGCAGGAAGGGAGCTTGGGGAGTGGGAGTTGTCTGGAAGATTCTTCTCTCTGGAAAGTCTGTCACTACGTTTTGGGCAAATAACACACAAGAAGGCACAATAGGTACAACCCCTTCTGAGGTCTGGCCTTCGAACAGTTAAAATAAACCCTCTGGTAGTTCTCTCTAGAGCTGCAGTCTTGAACGGGTGGCTTGTCCTGAGCTCTGCTTGGCAGGTTCTGTGCTCAGCCTGCTTCTACAGGCCCCTGGGCCTGTGCAGGCTCTGGTTTGGCGCATTGGTTCAGAGGGAGTTAAACCTTTCACAGTTTTCTGGATTGTTTGCAGTTCAGTCCTGTGCAACATAATGAAAGTTTTCTACCATCTGTTGTTAAGCTGGCGGTGAGCAAGGCCAGTATATCCAAACAAAGTCCTGGCCGCTGTAAACTGAACCTGTCAGCTTAGCATAGCTCCGCTGACCCCTCCAGCTCACAGGGCAGCCTCGGTACCAGGCACCGGCTGCTGAGAGCTTTCAAAGGGAACTCTTTTGCCGGTAGGCAGTGGGGCCTGTTTACTTTTCCCTCTGTGTACCTCTCGCTGGCTTGGACTAGTTTATACTTAATGTTTAAATGGATACTTGCCCCCCCCCCCCCCTTTCAGAGGGAAGGACATTACTACTTCCCCGGAGATTTCACTTTAGGGAAGAGTGTAAGTGTTGATAGAGACATGTGTGACGTGTGTGGATCAAAGGATATTAAATGCACGTATTTTGGTTTCATTATTTTGTCTCCGTGTCTGGGGACAAATGGTTCGGGCAAAGAAAGTCCTACGTTTGTTACATTACTTACAGCATTTAGAACTGTTTGTGGCTTTAAAGGACAATTTTTTCCTGTCTCTTTTTTTTTTCCTTCTTTTCTGCAATTTGTATTTCATCGCCATAAGTTAATATGCAGCATTTCTTAGGTGAGCAGTACTTACACCATACTCCCTGTTGTATGGAGAAGTACCTCCGTGCCTCCTTGTCTGAACTAATTTACAAGATATATCTATTGCCTCAGATTGTCCAGCTTACCCCTAAAATCATTGCATTATTTTCTGTTTTTTCCCCCTTCTGCATCAGTGAGCTAGTCTTAACTATATATGAAATATTCCTATATACATGAATCCCATGTGTATGCATGCATATATACATCTGCACATGGATATCTGTATACATACACACATGCATGAGTTTAGATATTTATATGTATATCTATTGATTATATAAAGTATATTTGCTCACCTTTATAAATCTGTTCCTGCTTAACCTTTGTGGGGTGGTGTCTATGGCTCATCACGCATTTCCTCTTGTGCACTAAAGATTATATTGATACCCGCATGAGAAGATAGCCATTGGAAGGTATCACCAAATCTCGGTGTCCATTTCAAGCCATTAAAACATCCAAGGAGTATGGCCGCTACTGTTGAATTGCCAATCCAAAGTCCTTTCTAGTCCTGTTAATAAGAAGCCGACCATGAGCTCACACAGCAAGAGGACAGGCAGGAGGGAGATGCTTGTTTGTGCACAGCATTGATGTGAAAGAGTTTAGCCTCGATGGTGCAACAAAGATCTTGCAAGAGGCAGGAAACCATAAGTGAGGGTGAGGGACACTTAGGCCTTTTCCTCTAAGGGACAATGGAGTGTTGCACTAGTGGGAAAAAAAATAAGCAATTTAAAATTTAAATGAGTGTGCTTATTTAAAAAATACTATAGAGTCAAAATCTGTATAGAAGGTGACTGACTTATAAAGTACTTTTTTGTTTTAATTTTCTTAAGTGTAACGTTTCGGGTGGAAATGTCAGGTACCGGGTAATAACCTTGGTATTTAGGATTCTGCCTTTCAGACATGACATTGTGTTTGGTTGTGTGTCCTTATTAGTATTTTTTTTTTTTTAGAGGAGGAGCACATTAAGAGGTCACCTATTAGCTGTGTACTTGCTGTCTTAAACTCAGCCCTTCTGTCTATTAAAATCAAACCACTGTGTAAACATTCCAGTGTTGTTCTTAGTCTCTACAATGGCCCGAGGATCGGCTTTCACCTGCTTGCACATCTACAAGCAATTAAAGCAATTAGCGAAGCCATTTCACATTCAGAGCTTCAAGGTCTATAGTGACATTCAAGTCCAGCAGAAGTCTGAAAGGGGAAAAAGGAAGGAAGGGGCCTGAAATATGGCTACCATTCCATGGCCCTGAGCAGACGAGCTCTCTGTTAAAAATGGTAGCTTTTTAATGGTGTCATTATGAGGTTTTTAAAATGACATCTCAAAAGTTGTTTATATCAAAAAAGCCCAACTAATGAAGGCCTTCTTACTTGGCAGAATTTTTTTTTTTTAACAGACCTTTAATGTCCCAAGCAAAGGAGTGGAGGCAATTGCATTCATTGTGGAGGGAAAAAAAAATCTATTTTCTAATGTACAAGGGAAACTGCATTTCACTTTTATGGTAAACTTCCCTTGTTTGTGGGTAAATGATGGTAATGTGGCATATGGAAGTTGAGAAATTTAGGGAGTAAATTGTTTCTTGCTGTTGATGTCAGGAGGAGGCTGGCTTGTTTGATGGGTACAATTTACATCTCCATGGGATGGGGCAGAGGTAAGTTTTTAAGGCAGCCTAGACTCTAGTATGGTGTTTGCTGTTTGTTTGTTTGTTGTTTGTGTTCGGAACATAAGTAAAACCATTTTTGTGGAACCTGGAAGCCAGATTGACCACAGGCCATGTTGTTTTGAACTAAGAATTTGTTTTGATAAAGTAAACACAAACATGTTTTGACTCACAGGATATTATTGTTATAAAAGGAGAAAAATATTTACAAATAGTGTGAACATATAACATGTTTGGACTGTGAACAAAACAGAAAAATATTTATGTTAAAAATGTGCAAAAATATTTACCCCAAAGTTAAACACATAGTCCCACAGTCAAATACCTGATACAGCATGTACTGGCACACACCAGGAGTTTATGCACAGAAACCAGCAATGGCCCCAGGATTGTTCCATGGTGCTCCCAAGACATGGCGTCGCAAACCCCTGTACTGATCCCTCTTGGCAACAGCCTGCCTAGCATAACTAGCCTCTGGCCAGTGCTCCCAAGCACCTTCTGGAACTTCCAACAGTGAGTGTCCTCCTCCTGGTCCTCCTGGCTTGCCATAGCTAAAGGTCATCCCCAGCTGTTGGAGCTGCTCCTGAAGCTCGCACACTGGGGAGAATCCCACCTCCCCACCCTCTCTACCTCCCCCCCCCCCCCCCCCCCCCCCCCCGCAGAGGCCTAAGGCCTTTCCTTCCAGCTACCGTAATCTTTATAATAGGATGGTGTTGTAAGGAATGATAGGCAGGTCTTGTGTGGACATCCTAACTGCATAGTGCCTCACAGTCTACTGGCCCCCGTGCCTCCCAGTTTGTTTCCATGTTTGGAACTCAGTTACCCAGGTATCCCATTGATAGAAAACAAACCATAAACTGATTACAGCTTTGGAAATTAGGTTGTGCATTTTTAAATCCATATTTTACTGTGGGCTTACTATGGAGAGAAGGCAGGGGGAGGAAAAAGGGAGAGAGGGAGGGAGGGAGGGAGGGAGGGAGGGAGGGAGAAATGAAGTAATTTTAAAAATCCTAGCATATAGTATTTAAAAGAGAATCTCACTTTTCCAATCTCAGAAGAAGGTCCCAGTTGGGAAAGAACCACGGGTAAATTTTGTAGAATTCCGACGTCCTTTAATCTGGTTCTGCCTCTTCCCGTTCAGTGTTTGTTAATAAACACCCCCAGGGCAGAACTGCTTTCCCTGTTGTTACATACACTGACTTTGATTAAAACAAGAGGCATCCTTTAAAAACAATAGTATCCCTCTAAGAAAAAAAAATTCTTTGAAATTTTTTATGCCCATAAAACAGTCGTTGTAATAATCCCTTTAAGAGACTGGCCCAGTTGGCTTAAAAGCTTCTAGGGGTGGAACAGTGACATATGTCTGGGACTGGAGGAATCTGACCGTGTGTGTGACTGCAGGTAGGGAGGGCTCTTGCATTCATTCACTGTCTAGCTGTTTTAGGAGAGTGTTAGCCCCCATCCTAGCTTGGTTTATGCCTGACTGCCCACCTCCCCTGGGCCAGGCTCCTGTTCTCCAGTGCTACATTTAAGAAGAGAAACAGGGATGGCAGTACAATGTAGCGTGCGGGAGCCTGGGCACATACCTCCTGCTCCTTGAAGCAGATTGTTAGCAAATCCTTTGGCACCTCTGTAAATGGACCGGCCCAGTTAGAGAAGAGCCTCTTCATTGGACATTCCACCCTTCATGCAGGGGAGAGGCAGACATGGAGGCTCAGGAGGGAGGTGAGGCAGAAAAACCAGATTGATCCCATCCCCCCCCCCCCCCCCCCCGCCTTCTCTTCTCCTCGTCCTGTTTCTGTGATCTGCCTTTTGAACTGTTTTTGTGGCTGATCAGTTCCACCTAATATGTCTCTTGATTTTTGCTATTGTAATACTCGGGCGACATGCTGTTCTCTTCATTTCTGTAAGCTTTAGATGCTTCTGCCTGTCATATTCTGGCGGTTTATCTTCAGCGTCTGGATTTGCTTTCAGACTTGAATGTCTATCAAGCTGCCGTTGCTTTGAATGTGAGATCAAAAGAAGATGAATTCCAGTAAAAAAAAAAAATTTCCTTCTATGAAGAAAAGATTGGGGCCTATGTAAACATCTCACTGACAGCTCCCAATGAGTTATTTTAGCCGAGTATTAGCACCTGCCTGACAGACAGGCCAGCGTTCCATGCTCAATAACAAATCAGATGCGTCTGTGGCAGAGACTCAGCCACAAGAGCAGTACATTTTAGGAAGGAAGCCTTTGCTGTATCCTTGTTTTCAGTTGAATATGGCTGTTCCACTCTTCCTCCCGTTTTTCACTGACCTGCTACACCTCCTGTGACTGTTTTTTTTTTTTTTTTAAATGGTACCTGTCAGGTTCTTCTGGTGACTGAAGACAGGACCTTAATAATCAGTTTAGGACAGGGTAAGGAGTACTCAAGCAGTCAAGCGGGCACTGTACTATACACAAGTAGTTTTCCTAATAGTAGAGGAGCTAAATGTGGAGGGAAAGCAATCAAACCAGATACAAGGCATATCCTTGGAATGCCGGATGTCGTGATCTTTAAAAAATATATGTGACTAAAAATCCTCTAAGGTCAGCAAGGTCTGAATTCATATTCTCTCTCTCTCTCTCTCTCTCTCTCTCTCTCTCTCTCTCTCTCTCTCATCCTGCCTATGTAAATGTCACCACAAAAATATCTCAAGAGCAGGTTTCCTGAACCCTGTTGGTGTGTACTTGCCTCCTTGTGCGGGAGCTGTGTTTGGCTAGGGCTTGGTCTACCGGGGCACGCCATGTGTGCTGTGTCCCTGCTTGCCGTCCTGGAGTGATTTAGATACGTTGAACATTAATAGATTTCTTTAAGTGCTCCATACAACTTTGAAAATTACCTGCAAGCTCCAACTGATCTTCCAGCTTTGAAAGTGAAGAATTACTTGAGGAATTCTTGTGGTTTCCTTGTCATTGAGTGAGAGCCCAGCCAGCTACTGTGGAGACAAACCTCCCTGAGGTTGCCTACAAAGGGCAGTGTTCCAGTGTGTTTTCTCCTCGAGTGTGCTTCAGCCGCTCAGCACTTCCTGTTTATTCAAACATCTCTTTTACCACTCGGCAAACCCCCGCTTCGCAGAAACAGCCAGAGCTCATCCACAGCGAGACGGAACTGCAGAGGGAGACGGTGCCTGCTCACTCTGCCAAACTCTTCATTTGCTCTGTAAGTGTCCAGAGGGGAAAAAAAAAGAACATTTTCAATGGGTTAAACTTTTAAGCTGGGATCTTTGCTTGGGCAGACGTTCCTTAAAGGACAAACTGAGATGCTTCAAGTTGTTTACTGTCTGCTTCCTTCCTTCCCTCCCTCCTCTCTCCATCTAAGCCTTTTTTTTTTCCTTCTTCTTCCTTTTTTTCCACCATAGGGATCCTGCTAACTCCTTGTTAATTCTCTCTTGCTTTCACATGTGGCTTTGGCTCCGATCAGGAAGAATCAGCCAGTGTTGTCAGACACTTTTACAGGCTGGATGTAGATTGTAACTTTCCCCCTGCTGTATGTGCCGTCTGCTTTTTTTCTTCCTGTTATCTCAAGTCCTGAGAGAGTGTGGGGATGGTGCCTGTGACAGTGTGCAGAGTTGTCCTCGGAGGTTGACATCATGACACCGTCATCGCGGGCGAATCGGTCTTGATAATATTTGTACCAATTTCATGCCAATAAAAGTCAGACTGCCGAAACACGCACGGTCATTATCTCATTCATATGACTATTGTTTAAACGGAGTGGGCTGCGGAGGGAAAGAGAAAGGCTGCCTTGCTCCCAGCAATGGTTGTTAACTGTGGTATCGGACCCTCTTTTGACCATTTTCTCTGTGAGTAATTAGGATGGCGGGCAAGCCCTGGCACTGGGGCTGGCAGAGCCTTGTAACTCTTGGGCTCTTCAGGAGAAATGGCTTTTGAACACATGGTATGAGCTTTTTAAAAATGGTTCCACCTTTTCCTGCCCTGGTCCACCCTCTGGCCTCTCTTCCCTCCCTCGACCCCCCCCCCCCCCCCAGCCCTGTTCTTCGGCTTCACTATAATTGGCAAGCCAGGTGCTATTTTTTTTTAAGCTATGTACTGATGAGGGAATAGACAGGAAGTAGAAAATTGACTCTTTTGATCTTAAGAGAATTGCTATTATTCTGAACTTGGTTAGTCCTCAGACTAAATATCTATTAACTTCAGTATTTTCAACAGCATCTGTTAGGGCAGGAAAAGACATAGGGTTTTCATAGTCGTCCAAACCGTCTAATAGGAGAAACATCGACACAAACAAGTCTCCCTGTGTGTCACTGTGGCTGGGATGGGTTTGTTTTTTATTTTTATTTTTTATTTTTATGTTCAGAAGTTGTTCTGCTTTGCAGGAGGGAGAAAAGAAAAGATGTTTGCCACTGCCTTAAGGCCAATTTGTTAAACAGTAGGAGTAATTGCGGGGAAGATGGGAAGAGTGAGTGAGGTTATATTTACTCAGATGGCAGTGTAGGTGTGGGCCCGAGCAGTGTGGGAACAGTGGGCTGCTTTTCTCGCTCTCTCAGCCTGTTTGATGACCATCAAATTTCCCAGCTCGCTGATTTTGTTTTTTCTGGATGGCATGTTTGATTATTTATCAGAAGGGAAGGGAGGAGGTGAGGTTGGTCACAATAAACATGTGACCAACGTCTGTTTTGTTTTCCACTCTGAAAGCCATGCCCTTTACCAGATACACAGAAAATAATAAATGCATTGTTTTAGGATAAAAGGAAACTATACCCGTGCTTTTTTTTTCTTCTCCTTTTCCCTTTTCTTCCCCCTATAGACAAGTGAGTTAACCCTTCAGGCTCAGGAGCTTTTTCTCTTTCTTTTTTAAATTTCCTTCTGATACTTTGTCAGGCTTTGTAGTAAGAATGAATTTAGTGCAGTGGATGGGTAAAGATTCCCAGGATTAGCGGTTCGATGCTTTGGAAGGTCTAGATGCCTGCACCGCTTAGTGCCACTGCGTTGTGGTATATTGTGGCTCGCGTTAGTAGGAATCCCATCGCACTAATAAACAGCTGTTATAGCTTTGGTGACGGCGAAGGTATTTATTTGTTTAGTTGTTTGTTTGCTTGTTTATCAGGTGTTTTCTGTTTAATCTGACACTAAGGATTGAACGCAGAGCTGCGTGGATACTCTTCTCCCGCCTCCTCTTCCTCTGAGCACTCATCACCAAGGGGTTTGGGGGGGTTTTAAATCTCAACTGTGAGCAGCTCAGCTAAAGGCTCATGGATGAGTGTCTGTAACTCGTGAAAAACATAGTTAATGCCAGCCAGTGTTCGACTTCTCCCTAAAGGCTGTCACGTGCTATGAGAGAAGAGGTCCACTTGGGCCTTGGTGTTCCTCAAAAATTCCTTTTCGGGCAGGAAATAGTTGGGCACTTGCCTGGTAGGCGTATGGCTCTGGATGAAATGTCTAGTTCCTCCTGATGATATGCATATATATTCTAATAGTATGCTAGATTATGCTAGTCTCTGCAATTACCTATTATTTTTCCACAGTCTTCAAGACTGTTTGCAAGTACTCCAGAGTCCAAGGGGAAGTCCCAAGCTGAGATTCAGTGTAGATCTACAATTATCTTTTCATTTATCCCCTCAGGTTTTTAAGTGGGATTGGCATGGTTGCCTGTGGGCATTATCTGGGCATAGGTACACCTGCTGGTACCTTCTTTAGCAAAGGAGTCAGGGTTCCCAAAGGAATACCCTCACTCAGACTCACCCTTTCACAGGGATGTGCATGGGGCCCCAACCTGGGGGACCAGCCCAGGCAGAGGCAGCCCTGTTAATCACAGCTGAAATCTGTGTGTTTGCCTATACTGTTTGGGAATGTGAACTGAAAATATGCACAGAGAGGGATTCCCTCTCCATTGACTATATAAGGAAGAGTGCAGCCAAGTGCAGATACAGCATGGCTTCCACTTGGCTGGCCCTGCCTTGGGCTTGGGGATTGCGGGAGCTTTGCTATGGGGAGGGCAACAGTGGGAACCAGTAGCCCGTCCGCCTCCTCCCTTGTCATCTCGAATACTCCACAGAGGCTGTTGGGTTGGATAATCATGCTTTGTAGTTCTGCAGAGCCTTTTGTCTGTAGAAATCAAAGTGCCTGACTAATGTGAACTTGTTGATACTCAGAACACCCTTGGGACATCAGTAGGCTGAAAAGGTGATCCCACTTTTGAGGTGGGAAAAACGTCCTGTTGTTAAAATCATTTACAGTTCCGGGGTGTGTCTGTGTGAGTGCTGAGACTGGACCTGCCCAGGGGTGACTTGGAGAGTAGGAAAAGCCTTTTCTTTCCCCTGCTGAGTCAGGTTCTATCTGACTGCAGATCGTCACCATATGAGAAAGTGTTCTGCCCTGAAAAAAAAACTCCCTTGAAAAGTTTGTGAGAAGATGATGGCAGGCGATAAGGACTGGGCCTGCTAAGTACTCATCTATTTCTGGTGAGAGTTGGGATATGGTTGTTTTTGTATTTTCAATATTCAGCATGAGGTGAATATCCTGGGTTTTATTTTGTTTTACATACATGGAGGATGGTGATGTTGGAGACAAACTCATGAAGACATTGTCGGCTATGAGTCAGTTGCAACTTGCTGTAAGGTTTGGTTCTTTGTGGATGTAAGATCCGAGCCCTTTTATTTACCCAGAATGTTCTGAGTGACTGAAGCCCTGGGCTGCAGTGACCTCTCTGTGGCTCCCAAGCACATAGTGAAAAGTTACTTGAATGCCGCTTGCTGTTCTAAGCCTCAGATGGACAGGAGTTTGTGATATACAGTACAGTGGTACTAGTTAGATTATTTTGGTTTCTAATAATGTTTGTTTGTTGGAATCTGGGTATACAAGTTAGATCTGAAAACCCCTTACATTTTAGAAGTGACTTTCAAAGAACCTTCATGATTCTAGTGTGGCTCAGGAACCTGTCTTTTCAGCAGGCCATCAAATGTTGACAATGTGTCACGGGCAGGTGGTGGTGTCCTGCTTGTGCTTTATTGTTTTTTTCGTAACTCATTCACTCTTTTTTCTGCCTTTAGCTGTGTTAATTATGGCACGGGTTCTGGGATTTATTCCTGTCCTTGCTGTTAAGAAGACACCAAGGCACAGGAAAGTTTCGTGGCTTGGCCAAACTCACACAGCTACCAGGTGTAAAGAGGGACTTGGGTCCAGCCACAGTGACTGGTTATCACTTAACCACCCTGCAAACTGCTTCTGTAGAGATATGCTAATGTGTTAGAAAACAAAGTCACCCGATTTTAGACTTGTAATAATTCTCTCAGGGTCAGTAATTCCCCCAAATTCCCAGCGAATCATTATTTCTTCATGCTTTCAGACTCAAGTTCAACCATATGCTAAACTGTGGTCACTGGGAGTTCCAGAGGTCACTGTCACTCCTGAACATGGCTATAAGCACAGTTATGCACCAGACAAGCACAGTTTGGTTTTTAATGTTTCTTCAGTTCTTAATTCAAGCAGGGTCCCACTGTGTAGCTCAAAATCAGGCCCTAACCCTAGCCCTCTTTCCTTGGACTTCGGAGTGCTAAGGGTGTCAGGCATAAGCTCCTATGACTAATATTTTGTTTTGATTTTGGTTTTAGGATTTTACTTTTTTAATTTATGTGTGTATGTGGGGGAGAAGTTGTGCCTTGAATTCAGTGCCTGAGACCTGAGGCATCAGATCCTGCAGAGCTGGAGTTGAGAGATGTTTATAAGCAATCAATATGGGTGCTGGGAATTGAACTTGTGTCTTCCGCAAGAACAGTATGAGCTCTTAACTGCTGAGCCATCTAGCCAGCCTTGCCTGGTTTGTTTTTATTTTTTTCTTAAAAAAAAAAAAACAAAAAAAACAAAAAACAAGTCCTTTTAATTCTTTGAGCAATAGCTTCCCCCAACCCCACCTAATTTTCTATTGCTGCCTTCCAAATCTGCCATAAGGATAGGCTCTTTTAAAAATATGGTCACTGTGCAGTAGCTTTTGCGCTGGAGGGAGAGATAGCACTGTAGAAAGCTAGTCTGCTGTGTGCCTCTCGGGTTCCAGCCTCAGTGGAGGAGGGATGGAGGAAGGAGCCAGAGGGATGAAGAAGGAACAAGTTACTTTTGAGTGTACTCCTTTCACATTTTTAAGAAGGTGTGTGTTTGTGTGTGTGTGTTATGTCTGTGCTGTACATATGTTTTAGTGTGGGTGTGTCTAGAGGCCAGAGATTAATGTTAAGGATCATATTAGATCACACTGCTTTCTGGAGACAGCTTCTCTCACTGAGCCTGAAACTCCCCCATTGTCTTTAACAATAGGACCAAAGGCCTAGGGGATCTTCCTGTCTTCCTTCCCCAACACTAGGGTTGCAGACACATGTCTCATGTGTGCCCTTTGTATAGATTCTGGAGAGCGAAGCTTAAGTCCTCATGTTTGCATGGAAAATACTTTATAGACCGAGTCATTCCCTAAGCCCCCTCAATATCCTCTAAATGTGCCTTGATTTTTCTTAAAGATTCTGCCATGCCAGCCAGGTAGTTCTATTTCCACCTAACAGAAGAACACTACAACCATGCACTAGGGCTACAGAGGGCATGCACTGGTGCCATTCTTGCAGGACGATGAACGGATTCTCCCCAGCCGTGTGACTTTAGACACAGGATATGAAGCAGTTTAGAGCCAAGGAAGACCCCGAATTGGCACTCAGGAATTGGATAATTGATGCCCTTCGTTCTTTATCAGGTGTTCCTGTCAGTACAGTCGTCTCCCTCTGCTGGCGCATACTCTTTGCTTTTGCCAGCCACATAGATTCTTGGTGTCCATTGTGCTAATAGTGTCAGTTCATTCGGCGGCCAACCTCCACCTGGTCCTGAGCTGAGGACTTTCCATGTGCATGTCAGAGAGTCTGTACGGTTTCATCTCGCTCTCTGTTGTCATCTGTCAGCTGCATAGCGTGCTGCCTCCTGGAACGGTGAGAACTCAGCGTGGTGATGAGTCTTCAGTGCTCAGTGCTTGCCTGGTGAAAATACTCAGCAGCTGCACAGTTGGGGTGGCACGAGTTTTGTTGTTGATAGCAAGCGATCTGCAGAGTTCTGACTGGCCTTGAAGTTGCTGTGCAGCCCCAGGTGACCTTGAGCTCCTGCTCCTCCTGTGTGCGCCACTCAGTGGCTGAGATTCCTGTCACCTGTCACCACTCATGGTCTTCCTAGAGCTGAGGATCAAACCTGGGACTTTGTGCCAGCTAGGCATGAACTCCACCAGCTGAGATCCTCCCCCCCCCCACTTTTAAATCATTTTCTTTATCCTCAGTGATCAAAGCTCAGAGCAGTTTGAACAATGTAGCTATTTAACAACCCCTAGCTCTGCTGCTGAGGGGTGGTACATGCCTTTAATCCCAGCACTTGGGAAGCAAAGACAGGTGGATCTCTGAGTTTGAGGCTAGCCTGATCTACCGACCAAGGGCCAGGACAGACTTACAAGCTATAGAGAAACCCTGTCTCAAAAAAACAAAACTAAAACCAAAAAAATAAAATAAAATAAAACAAAAAAACCCTAGCTCCACCACTCTATACATTCATTTTTGTATATATATATATATGCATTTTAATGTATAGTTATAATAGAGTGTGAGAACATACAATGAATTCAAAACCAGAGCTGTGCCAGACATGGTGGCACATATCTTTAGTTTTAAAAGCACTGGAGAGGCAGAGGAAAGCAGACCTCTGAGTTTGAAGCCCTTCTATTCTGTGTAATGAATTCCAGACTGGCCAAATAAAAATAGAAATTAATTAAATGGTGAAGAAGAGGTTGAAGGCAGGGCTGGGGTAAAGGCTTAGTGTGCAAAATACGTGCCATCCTAACCTGAGAACCCAAACCCATATAATGCTCATTGCAGTAGCAAGCATTTGTAATTCCAGAGCTGCTCTGCCAAGAGGGGAGGCAAAAACAAGAGAAGCTCTGCAGGTTCAATGGTCACATAACCAGGCATGCTCAGTAGAAAAGCAGCAGAGTCCCTATCTCAGGCTAGAAAGCAAGTCTGCCACCTAAGCTTGTCCACTTGGCTGCACATGTATGCTGTGCTGCACGCGTACCCAAACTCTCTCACGTGGACAGAGACAGACAGACAGACAGACAGACAGACAGACAGGGAGAGTGTGAGAGAGGGAGACAGACGGAGGGGAGTGGAGAGAGAAAACAAACAAAAAAGCTGGACCAGAGATCGTCTGTCCCTGAAAGCCAGACCACGTGGGTCCAGAGAGGTAATTGAAGGCATAACTTGAGACATATGTCTAGGTGCAGCAACTGCTACTGACTGGGTTTCAGGGAAATTGTGAATTTCAAAAAGGAAAAAAAAAAAAAGAAAGACAATCTGTGTTCTTAGACTTGGAAGAAATAGTTGGTAAGTAAACTGCTGGTAAGAACTTAACTAACCCTCAGATCTCACATTTGAAAATAAGTTGAAAATATTTTAAAAGCCAGGAGTGGAGGTGTACACTTGTAGGGAGGCAGAGACAGGCAGATCCCCGGGGCTCCTGGTCAGCCAGCCTAGCTTATTTGGTGAGCTCAGACCAGTGAGAAACTCTCCACTCAAATAAAAGGTGAGAAATGACATCCAAGGTTGGCCTCTGGGCTCAGCACAGACACCACACACCAGGAACAGGCACAGGTTTACACACTCAAAGGAGTACATCTGTGATCTTTTTAGTGCTTCCTTAGGAAAGGAAGGTTGTTTGTTTGTAATTTAAATTCTTTAACTTGGCTGGGTGCGGTGGTGGTATGTGCCTTTAACAGTTGGGAGGCAAAGGCCAGTGGATTTTTGTGAGTTTGAGGCCAGTCTGGTCTACACAGTGTGTCCTAGGGCAGCCAGGGCTATTTAGAGAGACCCTGCCTCAAATAAATAAACAAACAGATGAATAAATTATCAAGTAAGTAACTAAATATAGAATTTAAATTTTTTGAAAATTGCATACTGTATTTAAGTCATTCTAGTCATTTTCCTCTTCCTGTGCCCTACCTCTCCCTCTTGAGTTTCTGACTTCTTCTTCTGTATATTGTTACACCCAGTCACTCACACACAACCTGCGGAGTCTGCTTAGTGATGCTCTTAACGTACATATGTTTAAGGATGACCACTTGGGAGTGCATAACCTATCAAGGGTTTATCATCCACCGCCATTCTCCCTCTCTCGGCAACCATTGGTTGCCTGTAGCTCTTCATCTTGGGGTAGAGCTTATGAAATTTCTCCCATCAGCTGATGCTGTCACTATGTAGGTCTTGCTTGGGCAATCTTGTTGTTGAGATATCCTGGGTGCAGCCCCCCTGTTTCCACATGGCATCATGGTTCCTGGCTCTCATAATCTTTTCACCCCACTCTTCTGAAGTGTCTTTCTTCCACATAGCGGTTGCGTTGTTGACATGTCGGTTGGAGCTAGGCATTGCCAGAGCCTCTGTTCTTCACATTTCGACCAGTTGTGGATCTCTGTAATGGGCCGCATATCCTATGAAAAACTTGGCTGAGGCAGGATGTGAGACACACTCACCTAGCTCCTCCAGTTACTTTTCAAAGAAATCCACTGTGCTGGCAGCTTGTCCCAGATGGCTTGGAGAGACCCTCGGGGAACAAGGGATGGTCATGACTGCATCTCTGTCCCCAGAGCAGATGGGGACAAGGTGGCCAGATAGGTAAGAACATACAGGGAGGAGAGCTGGGGATGCCTGGGCTGGTGAGTTTTCACAGCAGGAGACTCTAGGTAGCTGCTGGGGTCAGAGCAGTGTTGTTCTCCTGGGCCTGAGAGTATCATCAAACTCTGCTTCTTGATAGAACTAGCTTGCCAGCAAAGACAGGTGTAGTGGAGATGGGTGTTTGGTGGCCTTGGACACGTAGGCCTGCCAAAGTGACAGTCACTCTAAGCATCCTGGGAATGGGGAGATTGGTTGGGAAAAAAAGAAGGTTTTTTGTTTTTTGTTTTTTCCCTGTGGGGGAAAAAGACGGTGAGGTTAAAAAGCATGCTACTATAAAAAGGCCATTTCTTGTCCTGAACCCAGAAGGAACCAAGGCCACTCCTGTTTTGGGCTCCCAATGTCACTGCCATCTTTGGGCTAATCGGTGACCTTGTACAGTTTCAATATCTAGTTCTCTGGAGACAATGTTTGTTTGTTTTTGTTTTTCGGCCCTGGCACTCAATCCACTCATGACCTTGAGCTAGTCACATTTTTTGTTTTTCTACTTTGAATCAAGAATCATAAAACTTTCCTCATCTCCCTGAGGATGGCAGACAACTGGAGACGAAACAGCAGGGGGTAGCTAACATCAGAGTGCCTGGGGATGGGGACCCACTCAGCAGCAGCTTTACTTCAGCTGAGTTCTCTGTGTACAGCTGGGCAGCTGAAGGTCCTTTCTTTTGCCTAGGTCCCCTTTGTTATCTGTGTCTGTGGTGCTGGGAGTCGAACTCAGGCCTTTTTGAGGCAAGCACTCAATCTCTGAGGTGCAAGCTCAGGCTCAGCCCTTAAAGTGTTACCAGACATGAGAGAGGGAGACAGAGAGAAAGAGAGACAGATTGGCTTTCTCTATAGCCCTGGCCATCCTAGAACTCTCTCTCTAAACCAAGCTCGCCTGTAAGGAACTCAGGGATGCACCTGTCTCTGCCTCCCGAGTGCTGGGATTAAAAGTGCATCTACCACTGCCCTGCTCTGAGCCTCCATCGCCAAATGTCACTGCTGTTTTCAGTGCTGCTTTATGGAGGTCAGGAGACAGGGTGCTCCTCCTTTCTCTTCATCATCAGTCTGATTTGGGCAGCTTTTTTCTTCTCCTTGTTTGTTGGTTTTTGCTTGTTTTCCTTTTTCTTTCTTTTAAGAAATGATTTATTTTTATTTTATGAGCACTGGTATTTTGCCTGCATGTGTGTCTGTGTGAGGGTGTCAGATCCCCTGGAACCGGAGTTACAAATAATTGTGAGCTGCCGTGAGGGTGCTGGGAATTGAACCCGAGTCCTCCTCTGGAAGAGCAGCCCATGTTCTGAACCTCTGAGCCATCATCTCTCAAGCTCCCTGTTTGTTTTCTGTCTCTTCTAGAATGTTACCTCTAAACCATTTTCAGTCTTTGCATTTTCTTTCCTCGTCTTTTTATTCTTTCTCTTCTCCCTCCTCTTCCTTCTTTTTCTTCATTCAGATTTTAGGCAAGAGAAAGGCCTTTGGGGAGCAAAGCCTTCACAGGTGTTCACTGCCTCTTACTAAAAAAAGGAATCTCTCTCTTTTTCTTCTCTCCCATTCCACCGGGTATGTGTGTGTGTGTGCAAGAACTCTGTTTCTATTCGAATCACAGAAAACCCAGTATACATTCAAACACACCTAGAGTTTTCAAGCTTCCCCATTAACCAATCAGAATCCGTGGCCCCAAAAGATGTGAATCTTTATTATTCATAATGAATTGCTGGGACTCAACCTCATAAAAAGGGCGAGTCAAAAAACAGGGGTTAATATCAGGAGTTATAGATCCTTTTGATTGATTTATCCTCACATTTGACCCCTGTATTTCCTGTCCTGAGCACTGAAAAAGGTTTATACCATTTACTCAGTACTGTTTTTTTTAAGTCTGGACTTTAACAAGGGGACAGCAGCACTCGATGCAGCATCCATGCTCACATTATTTACTTCCTTCATATATATTGTATTGTGTGTGCCTGGTGTACACATGACTCTGTGTAAGGTGTCGTCTTTCTTCTTTGACTCTCCATGTTCCTTCTTTTTTAATAATTTATTTTTATTTTGTGTGCCTTGGTGTTTAGCCTGCATGTATGTGTGTGTGTGAGGATGTCAGATCTTGGAGTTACAATCAGTGCTCTTAACTGCTGAGCCATCTCTCCAGCCCTCTCTCTTTCTTTTTTCATTATTCATTTTAATTTATTTAATTTGTTTGGCGTTTTATCTGCATATGTCTGTGCACCGCATGCATAAGTTACAGGTGTGAGCCAACATGTGGGTACTGGGAATTGAACCTGGATCCTCTGGAAGAGCAGTCAGTGCTCTCAATCACTAAACCATCTCTCTAGGCCCTATGTTATGTCTGGAGACAAGGTCTCTCACTGAACCTGGAATTTGCTGTTTTGCCTGGTCTAGCTTGGCTAGTGAACTCCAGGGATCCTCCTGTCTCCAGTGTCTGGATTACAGACTTGAGCCATCACACTTGGCTTTTGTCCTGATGCTGGGGACCCGGCCCCAGGTCCTTGTGCTTGCCCACTGAACCATCCAGCCACCTCTCTAGCCTCCCAGCTCACATTTTAGGTGGTTCCCAATAAACTTGTGTTTTGCCCTAATGATCACATTGCCTGAAGTCGTAGCCCCCAGGCTGTGATCTTGTCCAACTCCCATGAGTTCAGCAGGCTGGGGCTTGGGCAAGGCCGAAGTGGAATCTCTCCAAAGACAACTCAGGTGCAGGAGCCTTGGCGCGGGTGACTCAGAGTCTGGCACTGGCTCCAGTGAAGGGCAGCCAGCTAGTGCTCCGACAAGGTGGTTATAGGTTCCTGTGTCCGTAGGAGGAGAAGGATGGGCTGGCATGTTCCTTCTTTCTTGCTGTCTTTCTTAAGAGACTTCAAACAGACTTCCTGAATGTTTATAGCCATTAAACTTATTTCATTCAATTTTGCAAGATCATAGATTGACCTTTTTTTTTTTAAGTCTCATGAAAATTCTTAGTCTTTGGCGGGAAGTATCCTCTGCGTGCCTTCCAAATAGAAAGACGTTAGTCATAATCGCTGGTGAATACGGGGTATGTTGACCCCTGCTGCTCCCTAGCTCTCCATTAGGGGTGTGGCCTGGAGCAGAACCCTCCCCCTGTCTGGGCCTTCTGATCTCTCTCCAGGTGTCTGCCATTGAGCTGCGGTGGCACTCTGGTCCCAGCATTAATGCTGACGAGCTGCTGTGGCGGCAAGCCCGCTTCCCATCTTCTCCCTTTCTTCAAAATAAAATAGAGTCAGACACAAAATATCACTGGCCATCTTCCATCCTAATGGCCATTCAAACACGGAAGAGTGTTCCCCGCCTTTTCTGCTCCTGTGTTTGGAAAGCTTGTTCAGTTCTGAAGTGGAAAAGATAAATAAATAAAGTGAGGGATGTACTCAGCGATTGTCAGCACGATGCCTACTCTGTATGTGGCATAATCAATATGAGATCAAGTCAGTGCAGGTGTGTGCGGTCTGGCATGGAAGAGTGCAATGCAGAAAAGTGCTGGCTGGGGTGGGATCCAAGAGTGGTGTGGGTGCCTGGAGATGGCTCCTCTCCCCACGTGACCTAGGAACCACCTTCTTCTATATGTAGGATACGTTTTAACTTTTTATGTGCCTCCCCGCCTTATTGAGACAGGACAGGATCTCACTCTGTTATCCAGGTTGCCTTGGAACTTACAGAGATCTTCTTGCCTCTGCCTCCCCAGGACTGGGATTAAAGGCTTGGGCCACCCTTCCCAGCCCTCTTTGATTATATCCCAGACAGTGTCAGACTGCTGCTGAGATGTGGTTGGGTCCTGATTCTCATCATGTCTGTCTTCATACTGTCCCTTCACCTCCTTTGCAAAGACTCTGGGCCATTTTAAGAAACCCAGGCAGGATGTCTCATCTAAGGATCTCCTCGGGATGCCCGTGTTGAAATCTCAAGGTGCTTGTCCCAGCTGTCAGGACTGAGGGAGGGGCTGCTGAGAGAATCTTCGGGCTACCTCCAGGTGACTGAATTAACAGTCTCCCAGTCAATCTCACCCTGTACTCTGCTCCAGCCGCTTCAAAGATTCGTGTCTGCTGGATTGACCAAAAGTGGCTGTCTGGAATCCATATTCCTGTTTGAGTATAACACATTAGACCCAGACAGTGTCGGGCTGGTTTGAGGGGTTTGTGGGAGACTATTATACGGCTGTTAACCACCCAGACTTGTAGAGAGAACATTTTATTCCATTTGGGCATCAGTAATAGGACCTCATGGGTTGTTGAGGACCTTTCTTGCTCAGTGTGTCTCATACTTACACAGCCACCTGCATGGTTGGCTGTCCTTGGACATCTAATGTTTTCCAGTCACTAGAATGCTGGTGTGAGATCAGCCTTTTTCCCCAAAGGCTCCATGTGAAATACATTGTCAATGTTTTGGAAGATCCAGTGTGGAGGAGTAGGCAAATGATCCAATCAGTACAGTGCTTTCTCTTTGGACATAAGCGACCTGCGTTCTGTTCCCCAGCGCTCACCGAAAAGCTAGGCAAGATGTGGGTGTTGTGCTGAGGAGGCGGAGACACGGTGACCCCTGAGGCTTGCTGAATCAGTGAGCTACAGGTTCAGTGTGGAAACCATGTCTTCAAAATAAAGAGGAGAGTCGGGCAGTGCTGGCCCAAGTGTGAGTTCCAGGACAGCCAGGGCTACACAAATAAACCGTGTCTTATACTCCCCATCCCCCTAAGCTCCCCCACCCCCCAAAAATAAAGTGGAGGATGATTGAGGACATTTTATATAAATCCATGGTCTCCACATATACTTGCCCACATAGTCAAACACACACCACACACACACACACACAGAGACAGAGAGAGAGAGAAAAAAATATACCATAGTTTGGAGAATTTGCTGCTTCCGAATGCTGTTGACTCTTTAGCCCCTGCAAGCCATTGTGGTTTCTTTGCATTCCCTCCTGTGGAAGGCTCCAAGGGAGATGGAGATATGGGTTTCCCACAGGCTGCCTGCAGAGCACTGTCCCCCATGAGCGCTAATCTTTAAGGCCATTCTGCCTACTATGCCTCAAAACAGGAGGTGAGTGGCTTGCTGGTGGGACCTGTGTGTGAAGAGGGCCAGAACGAGGTGCAGTGTTGGATGTCTTTCCTTCCAAATTTCTCATGCTTTTTAAAAAATGTGTATGATTGTTTGTCTACAAGTGTGGGTGTGCCGCATGCGTGCCTGGTGCCCATAAAGGTCAGAAGAAGACATCGAACCCCTGGAATTAGAGTTACAGATGATTATAAACCGCCGTGTGGGTGCTGGGATTCAAACCTGCTTCCCCTGGAAGAGCAGCCAGTGTTCCTAATCACCCAGCCATCCCACCCCTGCATGTGCAGTGGCTGTTACTAGCCAGTGAAAATACCTGAGAAACAGGTTTTGTCTCGAGGGGTATGAAGAATACAGAGGAGAAAGTAGAGGAAAGGTGACCAACTCTGACCTACTTCTAAAGCTACGAAAGGGGGAAATTCCTAGTATAGACAGTGGATCGCCGCGTCACTCCTGGCCAGTCAGGTACATGCCTTTGGTGGGTTTTGTTCTTTTTTTTTTTTTTTTTTTTTGAGGTCCTGTGTATTGAACCCAAGGCCCCACACAAGCTAGACAAATTCTCTGTATGTGCACTAGACACACCCCCACTCCCAAACCCCCCACCCCCGTGTAAGACTCTCACTGTGGTAGCATTGACTGGCCTGGAACACCCTATTTTGCAATGCTTACCTTTAACAGGTTTTCAGTAAGTAGCCCAGACTGGCCTTGAGTTTGTAATCCTCCTGCCTTAATCCACGCAGCGGCTTGGATTACAAGCCAGGTCCTGCACCACTGAGAGGCTGTCAGTTACCTGATGGAAACCCCACATACGCAGGAGTTTATGTTCAGTTTCTCATAGTTTCGGCTTTTGAAGCACATGGATATGTTTTTTACCTTCCAGTTCCTTCTGAAAAACATATAGGTGGTTGTGAGCTTCGGGAACGGCTAATTCACAATTCCTTTGCCTGCTAACTAAACTGAAATTGTCTTGAGGAAGCTGACTTTTAAAGGATAGGCTTAGAGAAATTTCCCTCAAGCACAATAAACAAAACACAAATTAAGCAGCACAAACAAGCAGAGAGCAGATCCGGACAGGGTTGCCGAGTCCCCTCCCATAAAGAAGGGACCGTCTAGGAAGTTACTGTTAAAAGTTAAATCCAACGTCATGCACATGTGTGTCAATATATTGCTCTTTTGACTTTTCCCTACTCATTTAAATGGGTAAAATCTCTGCTTGTTTTATGAATTCAAGCGGAGCAGATGATCGACCGAATTTGGCCTATAGTCTATATTGTGTGTGCCCGTGACCCAAAACTTTCCAGGCACCTTTTTTTTTTTTGAGGACCTCCAGGTGTTAATCTCATAAGACAGACCACTAAGTGTATTACGTAAAATCTCTTCTAAAGGTTTCTTCCTTCCAGCTTGCTTTACGTATGTGTGTGTGCTTGCAAAATCTATATTTTATGTAAACATGTTAGTAGCTCTTTAAAGGCGGTAAACATGTTTTTGAGTACCGGCTACCTTGATAAACATGCTAAACATAGGATTACCTGGCCCCTCGTCTAAGCACCTGCTATGAACCTGAGACACATGCCGGAGGAAAAGATCCTTGAAAGAAGCAGGTGGCATTCGTTTACTTCAAAAGAGAAGGCATTGTTGAGAAGGGGACCATCTTGAATCCAGAGAATGAAGACATATTGCAAACGCCCAGGTTCCAGGTTGCTATGGAAATATAACCAGGCAAAGTAGCAACCCACCCCATAGTTTGCAGGCTCTGCGTAGACACTCAGAGATGGCCCTGGACCTTGGCGTCTCTGATCCCTTGTGCTGATAGAGAAGGGTCAAAGCCAAGCAGCAGCCAGGCAGTCAGTCCAGGTGAAGGTTCTGCGCATGTGCACTCCCGTTTCTGTAAGTTCACAGTGCTGCTTCTAAGTGCAGGCTTTATCAGCTGCTCCTGCGGGGTGACACCCTGCAACTGAGCCTTTATTGTAACCTGATCTCAGTGCTCAAATACAGCACAGAGTTGTCCAGTGCCAGGCAATTGTCACATCTTTTATAAAGGAAGTGTTGATTCAACCCAGCCAGGAAGAGCCACCAAGAGTGAAAGGTCTCCAGAGATGGGATTGGGCCATTCACGTTATTTATATTAGCGCTTAGCCTGGAACATGAGCCAGGATGCTATGTGCTAAAAAAGAAAAGCCCTTTGATTTATTCATGTCCTTGCATACGAATGCTCTCACCTCTTCTTTTCTTCCTCTTCTTTCTTCCTCCTCGTCTTCCTGTCCTCTCCATCCCTCTCTTTATGGATACAGACACGTATCCACATACTTAGTGTACTTCCAGTGAGTCTGGTTTTATCTTTTAATAGCACATAGAAATCTTTTCTCCAGTTGTCACTGAGACACTGTTAGGAAAGGAAGATCTGTCCTTTCTCATTTCTCTGTGTTGCTAGAATAAAGATCATCTCCTGAAACTAAAGTACTGGAACCTAACGTAAAGGGTGTCAATTTGTATTGATACATTGTGGATCAAAATGGCTGTTACACAGATCTGTGGGGCAGTCTTTCCAAATCTTCCTCAGGTCAGATCAACCGTGAACACAAACTAAGGTTGACCTTGAACTCCTGGTCCCTACCCCTCTGTGGTGGTTTGAAAGAAAATGGTCCCCAAAAGGAGTGGTGGCACTCTTAGGAGGTGTGGCCTTGTAGAGGAGGTGTGGCCTTATTGTGGTAGGTGTGGCCTTGTTGGAGGAAATGTGACACTGTGAAATAGGGCTCTGAGGTATCATATATGTTCAAGGTATACCCAGTAAAGCAAGGCAGTTCACTTCCTGTTACCTGCCAGTGAGGATGTAGGACTCTCAGCTCCAGCACCACTGCCTGCATACCACCACAATAATAATGGACTAAACTTCTGAAACTGTAAGCCAGCCCAGGAGTTGCCATGGTCATGGTATCTCTTCACACCCATAGAAACCCTAACTAAGACACCCTCTCCTCACTTTCTAAATCCTGGGATTACAACCCAAAGTCTGAGCATTAAAGCTTTGCAATTTCTTTTGTGGGCGACACCTTCAACTCCAGATGGCACAAGTTTAGATAATATGGAATTTGTGAAAACACCCCTTAGTGTCTGGATGTCAAAGCATACTATACATTGACATCAATTAAGTTTTAAAATTCTTGTTGAGGCCCATGCTGATTTTTAGTTTATTTTTTGAGAGTGGTATCCCCCCCGCCCTTTGCTCGCATATTCATAAGGCAAAAGAATTAACATTGGACATTTGTAACAGTTTTATACTCCAGTGATTTATTCTCTGCACTAATGTTCTCTCTATCCAAGATACTTGGAATTCCTTTCCTTGTTTTTATTCACTTGCAGACTCAACCCCCAAAGCCATTCTGTATAACTCCATCTTTTGTTGTATCTTCTAGAGGTTAAATGATGTGTCCTTGGTAGACACATGCGTTCCTACAGCCCTCTCTGTGTTTCTGTCTTCCCTCCTTCCCCATGTGAAATGTGTGGGGAGCCTGGGGTTCATCATATGAGCAGATAAGTTCATATGGTCTGAAAAAGACATCACGGTGATGTGGGATTCCAAATCTTCCTCAGATCAGATCAACCTTGAACACAAACTAAGGTTGACCTTGAACTCCTGGTCCCTACCCCTCTGTGGTGGTTTGAAAGACAATGGCCCCCAAAAGGAGTGGTGGCACTCTTAGGAGGTGGGGCCTTGTAGAGGAGGTGTGGCCTTATTGTAGTAGGTATGGCCTTGTTGGAGGAAGTGTGACACTGTAAAATATGCTGTGAATATCATTGGTTAATAAAGAAATTGCTTTGGGCCTGTAGCAGAGCTATAGGGGAACAGAGTTAGGGGGGTGCTAAATGAAATGCTGGGAAAAAGGAGGCGGAGTCAGAGAGAAGCCGTGTAGCCCTGCCAAAGACAGATGCCAAAACTTTACCCAGTAAGTCACAGTCACGTGGCAATACACAGATTAATAGAAATGGGTTAAATTAATATGTAAGAGTTAGCTAATAAGAAGCTAGCGCTAATAAGCCAAGCAGTTATTTAATTAATATAGTTTCTGTGTGATTATTTCGGTTTCTGGGCAGCTGGGGAAACAAACAAGAGGCCTCTTTCAACATCACAGGGTTTACAGACTAGCTATGGGTAAAAGCCCTTGTTACACAGGCCTAAGGTCTTGAATTCAATTCCTGGAACACACATAAAGGTGAAGGAGAGAACTGAGGTCACAAAATGTCCTCTGACCTCCATAGGTAGCTATGCACAGCCATTATATACACAGTAATAACAATAATAATTAAAAAAGTCATCAGCTATGTAAGTCACTTTTTCCACACTTGACACTGACAGAGTAAACCTGAGGATTCCTGCAGTTTGCTCCGAGCATATAATGACTAGGCAGAGCCTGCTCAGTCAACACGGGTAGTGAAGGAAACTCCCCTGTCTTCTGACATGTATGTATGTGCTCCTGAGAGTCACTGTGTATGTATGAATGCTTTTTTTTGTGAGACACATAATACCATCCTTAGACAGTATTGGTTCTAGAAACTTCGGTTGTTTAAGCGTCAAAAGCTTGGTCTTCAAATGCTTTGTGCATCCTGGGTAACGATGCAGTTGGGTTTTCTCTGCCTCAGAACTGCACACAGGTAGCCTCTCGTGCTCCTCTTGTATGTCTCTGCAGTATCTTTTTCTGTGTGCTGCGCTCCCACTCTCTGCTTCTACCTCACAGCTGGAGCCTCCTTTGGGGATTTACCCAGGACCATCTTACAGGAAGGCTCATGGTGTAGAATAGTGTCCTGTCCTGCATGAAAAGCCAGGGAGCTTTATGGGAAACAGCTAAGGGAATGTGGCTAGTAGGAGAGGCGTTGCTCCTGCAGGCACCTTGCACAGGGGACTATTTTTCTTATATGATATAAATGAAATCTTCACTCTGCCCACTTTTCCGCCTACACATGTACTGAACGTCTCCAAGGAGACAAGGAAACCCAGAGTCCAGTGATGGTGAATCCTCCACCAAGACAGCAGGCTGGAGTCCCAGGCAACTCTCCCAGGCGTCTTACCTTCCAGCTGCCCCTCTCAGACAGCACTGAGGCAAATGTGCCTCTCCTTTCCAGGCAAGAGAGCCTGGGCACTTCATATGCAGAGCTCTGGGGGTGAGTTCACTAGAAGGCGGCCAGCCTGGGAGAAGAGGGTGGCTGTAGTCAGGCGATGTCATAGGCAGGCTGCACAACTGGGGACAAGCTCTGTCCTGTGTCTCCTGCCATTTGGCGCTTTCGTTTGTTTGTGTTCCTCGGTGCTTCTTAGCGCGGAGGCACTCCTCAGTCCTAAGAAGTATCCTAGAAGTTCTTGTAACAGTCTTACCTTAGGAACTCTGTTGAGTCAGCTAAGAAGGATGCTCACCATCACACGCTCATCTTCTGTAGATGTCTGCTCCCGTGCAGGAATCCCTCCACTGTTTCTCATTCCCCTGTTCTCATGAGTGTAGCACATGGGAGCCCTAGCCTTACGACCCATCCTGCCCTCAGCATTGCCATTGATTTACCTGTGCACTTCCCTATCCAACTCACCTGGCTGATCTTCTCTGAGAAAGCCAGGACCATGCCAGTCCTTTATGGTCACTTTCCAAGTCCACATTATCAGAGTTTGTTTGGGGGCATTGATCACATCTCTGTGTGCCTCTTCCTTGGGGCACAAATAATATAAGTTGCCACATTAAAATATATATTTGTGGGGGACTAACAACATGTTACAGGTGGTTAAGAGCCCTCTGCTGTTTCAGGGAACCCTAAGTTCATTTCCAAGTACCTACCTCATACAGCTCAGTCTTCTGTAACTGCTCCAAGGGATCTGACACCCTCTCTGTGCTCCATGTGGCCTTCATGCATGATGCACATTTATGTATGTGCACACGCGCACACACACACACAAAATCATTTAATCATTACAAATTGTTTAAATGATATGCATTTTTGTGTAAATACATCATTTTGAGAGCATCCTTTCTGACTCTATATGTATGTTTTTGGTTCTCATTTGAATAGACCCAAGCAATCTGACTTTTCATGTGATTCTCTAGCGCAGTGCCTGTACACCCCAGTTTCCAATAGCTTATCCTACCCTCGGTTTCACAAGAGCATGGTGACCTACTATTAGTTTTATGGCAGTGAATATCTTTATTCTGGCCATATTCATGTTTCTAATACTTCTTTCTTCACTTGAACTTTAAAAAAAAGAGGTTACCCGACTACCCGAGTATGTTGAACCTTTAAAGGTCTCCTCTCTGTTTATTTTGTCTTATTGCTAATTCATACTACTTCAATAACTGCTACCTTGAAAGAGTCATTTAGCTTAACTAGTTTGGCTCTTGGGACCATAGCAAAATGTTTAAGATGACCCCAGGTCAAGCTTTTCTTTTATCTCTGTCTGTTGGTCTACACAGGGAGCTCAGGCTGGACACAACCTCCGAGGATGACCTTTCACTTTGAGATACTTTAGAGATACCATAGCCAAAAGTTTTTCATGTTGGGAAGAAGAGCACCTACACATAATTAGTATACTAGACACACACACACATGCTCAGCTGAGGATGACCTTGAACTTCTGACCTCCCTGTTTCTACCTCCTACGTGCTAGGATTGCAATTTGTGCTACCATGCCCAGTTCACATGAGAAATTGAACCCAGGGCTTTATGCGTGCTTGGCAAGCCCTCTGCCAGCTGAGCCCTATCCCAGCCCATCAATGTGAGATCATTCCTTATATGTGTCCATCTGCTCTAAGCGTTCTGTGGAAATAGTTGTTCCAGTGGTGTCTCACTTTCCTGTGATCCACTGCCCAGCTCTTTCTCTTTATTTGGATGCAGGTGAGGTTAAAATATGTAAAACTTGAGTCCCAAGTTTCCCCAAGAAAAATCCAGTATCTACTAACATAAGAACTGTGCCTAAGATGTCATGGGTGATTTCACCAAATCAAAGGAAATGCAGACGCATACTGGGATGTTTTCTATGTCGACCAGCAAGAAGGTTCATTGGCCATTTCCTTTGCCTGGAAATGAGAAAGTGAATGTCATCCCTGAAGGGTTTTTCCCGAGATCCTCTTTGTGAGGGAGTCCCCAGACCTGTATGATAACAAAACTTTTCCCTTTACTTTTCCTTGCAGGCCCTGCAGGTGGCAAGGCAGCTCCTTCTTCAGCAGCAGCAGCAGCAGCAACAGCAACAGCAGCAGCAGCAACAACAGCAGCAGCAACAGCAGCAGCAGCAACAGCAGCAGCAGCAACAGCAAGTTAGTGGATTAAAGTCTCCCAAGAGGAATGACAAGCAACCAGCTCTTCAGGTAGCAATTCTTTAAAAAAAAAAAAAAAATGACTGCCATCCCCTTTTCCATGGCTGAGACAGATTATCAAGACCACTGCAAACTGTCTGAGGAAATCTTGTGCACAATATGCCTTTTTAGTTTTTGAGCCGAATATGACATCATAAGAAAAATATCTATTTGACCTAAAGTTTTGGGTTTTTTTTTTTTTTTTTTTTTTTTTTGGTTTTTCGAGACAGGGTTTCTCTGTGGTTTTGGAGCCTGTCCTGGAACTAGCTCTTGTAGACCAGGCTGGTCTCGAACTCACAGAGATCCGCCTGCCTCTGCCTCCCGAGTGCTGGGATTAAAGGCGTGCACCACCACCGCCCGGCAAGTTTTGGGTTTTGAGGGGTGGGTGTTTTATGCCACACGTTTTAATGTTGTGAGGAATTCAACTCACAACTCAATATGTCAAGGGACTCACGCATATATAAAACAGCATTGATCACATCCATCCATCCGTAACCTGTAACCATTTTCCTACCTTCAAGTCGACTCCTTCTTGTTTCCACAAATAGGAAAGAGCAGACAGCACTTGCCTCTCTGGGTCTAGCTAGTTTCATTAGTGATACATCCTCCATCTTCAGCAATTTTGCTACAAATGACAGGAAGCTGTTCTTGGTGGATGGAGTGATCCTGTTATTGTTAATCCACTTATCCGGTGATAGGCACGTAGGGTAATTCCACGTCTTAGCTATCATGAGTTGCAAATATCCTGTAAGTATGTCAATATATTATTTATTTTCTGATGTTTTCATAAAACACCATGACTAAGGCAACTTCAAAGCAACTGCAGGATGAGGAGGTTTATTTGGGCTTGCCATTCCAGAGGGATAAGGGGCAATCATGGCTGGGAGGCCTGGCAGCAAGTGTCAGACTTGGCAAGAGAAAGCTGAGAACTCACATCTTCAGCCCCGAGCAGGAAGCAAAGAGAATGATGTGGAATGGTACAAAGTTTTTAATCTCCAACTCAGACCCCAGGGCCTTAATTCCTCTAGCAAGGCTGAACCACATAAACAGCGCCACCAACTGGGGACTGAGCCTGCAGCTGTGGGGGACATTCCACTTACCACCACAACTGATTTCGTTTCCTTTGGTTTACCCCCAGGAGTGGTCTAGATAAATCATGTGATGGTTCTGGTTTTAGTTTTTTGAGGCTCCTTTACCATCCTTTTCACAGTGGCTAAATTGACTGACTTCCCCATTGACAACATGTAAAGTTCCTTATTCTGGAGACAAGGGTGCAGAGATGTTCCTGACATCTCATCAGTTTTGGACCAAGGAAGCTGTTCACCGTTCCTCAGTGCCCAATGCACCCCCCAAAAGGAGTGCTCTTGAGCAGCTCCAGATGTCCCCAGTGTCAAGAGCTTCTGTTTAGCCCCATGTGGATGTCGCGCTTCTGATATTGTACCTGGTAATGAGTATAATAGAACACATGCCCTCCTTTCGTAGATGTTTGCAGAATGTTTCTGAATCATTAATTGAAAGTGGGGACCAATTTTTATGAAATGATAACAAAAGGAGATTGTCTCAACAACTTCTCCGTTCAGGCACATCGAGGCCAAGGGGTTAATAGAGTCGAAAGAGGAGTGAGTTCATACAATCTAATTTGGATTTGGGTCTTGGAGTAGAAAATTGCAGTAGAAATTGCAAAGAAACTTGAGTCGTTGTATTTATGCCCACGTTCAAGGTAGAAGATAGGTGTTATGTGCTCCCCCCACCCACCCACATAGAGGCTACGGACGGGTTTCTCTTTGCAAATTTTGGGACAACTTGGGAAGAGCAGTGGCACACTGTTTTAGCAGTCTACGTGTGTTGACTTCTCCCTGCGTTAGGATAAATTAATGCCAATTTCCAAAGTACCCTGCCCAGATTGTCCTGTCCTTGGTACGCCAATTCTAGTTCTCCTATTGTATCAGGGAAACTGTCCCTCTTCCACGAAAGTTCAACCTTGTAGTGACAAGTTCTTTGGCAAGTTGAACATCGGCGTGAGCTGTTTACAAACTCTTCCAAAGACAGCTGTTTGGTAAACTACCAGCAACTCGCACCCCCTTAATGCGGCGTGGACACGGGCGCGGGAGACAGTTATAATGAGGTGCAGTGCCGTGGAGGGCGGATGTCAGGTGTTATAAGAAGGGCTTTGTTGTGCAGATGTCTTAAGAACAGCTCAGGAGGATGAAATATGACTGTGTTGACCTTTCAGCTGTGAGCTTATTTGTCAGGATTCAAATAAGTTGAAAGGATCAAACTGAACAGTTTCCGTAGTCAGTCTGGGAATTGTATTTCAGGGGTCAGCAGCGGAGGCCACATTGCAGATTCCATAACATAGCCAATTGTTGGTACATATTAAAGTACCAGGGCATCTCCTGCAGACAGAGAGGCAATTAAAATTCTAATTTATTAATGTATACAGGGAGCTGGCCCAGCCTGTCACTCAGTGATTCAAATGCCTGTCCGTACTTTGGCCTCCTTCTTGGAGCCTCTCACAGCCTTGGAAATACTAGGAGTCCTGCTGAATTTATCAGGCCTCTAGTGCATTGGGAAAATGGCAATATAGTATCGGGAAGAGGGTGTCCCTAGTGCAGCTTTGGCTTGAAGTTTTTAAAACTATATGAAGATACTGTTCAATCATAGTGCTGTAAAGAGTTGAATGTCATTTATGAGTAAAAATGAACAGGATTTGCTTTTTCATTTGTGTGTGTGTGTGTGTGTGTGTGTGTGTGTGTGTGTGTGTAACATATCAAAGATTGATACTGAATGTGTTATGTGTTACTCATTCCGGCTCCATAGGTCTTTTGTTTTGAGACACTCCATAGCCTTGGGTGGCCTAGAACTTGCTATGTAGGCCAGATTGGCCTCAAGCTCCCAGAAATCCTCTTGCCTCAGCAGTAAAGGGTGACACCACCATACCTGGCATTCCACCTTACCTTTTGAGACACAATCTCTCATTGAACTTGAATCCATCAGTTCAATTAGGCGGCTTGCCATTGAGCTCCAGAGGTTCTCCTGACTCCTCCTCCCCAGACCAGGATTACATTCACAAATCTCTGTGCCTCATTGTCACATGAGTGTTGTGATCTGAACTCAGCCACTCATGCTGGAAGCCCTGTATCAGTATGCTATCTCTCTAGCCCCAGTACTTGCAATTTGAAAATGTGGCATTTAGGGTAATGGGTAGAGGTTCGTCAGAGCTAACTAGATATGCGAAGAAAAGTTTCAGGCAGGGAGTTTCCTTTGGAGGACTCTATTTCTTCTTGACCATTAAGGATTTTGGCAACCAAGTCAATGAGTCTGACATGCAGCATGTATGGATCATGACTAGGGTAATGGGATAACCATTGTGATGTGCTCTGTGCTTCAGTCCATGCAGTAAGGATAGAAGACTGGCCATCATGAAGACCAATCTGCTAGGATCATGCTGAGTGTCTTTTTAGCCCATCAGTGGTAGAACTGACAAGTAGAAAATTTAGACCAATTTTTTTGGGGTTGTTGTACATGTGTGTATACGTGCGCGCACGTGTGTGAATGTGTGTGCTGTCTTCGTGTCCTGACTTATTGCTGAATATAGGGTCACTAGAATCCAGTAGGAAGCTTAATTAGTTTAGCTGGCCTTCTACTAACAGAAAGGAGAAATTGCTAACCTCAGTTACATGGTCTATCACCTTGTTATAAAAGGATGTATGTAGCCTAGGTGCTCCTCCGAAGAAATAACCTTGACAGAGAAGTCTATCCTCGCATGCCTTGTCCTCACTGGGCGTCTCGCCTGGAGTAGCTCAGAAATAAAAAGGTAATCCTCCAGCCACCCTGCCCAGCGTTCCTCTCTGATCTCCTTACCCTTTATAACTCGGCATTCATAAACCCATGCTAGCAGATTTCAGATCTGCATAGAGGAAGGCTTGACGGGGAAGGAGGATTTGATCTGCCGAGAGCTTGAGATGGAAGGGGAAAAAAGGAAAAGAAACCTTACGTCTCCAGAGATGCCATGGCTTGTATTTTAAGCGCTTATCACACTTGCCCACTTCGTGTTTGGCAGCGCACTTCAGTTTCACAGGCTGAATAGACAAACGAAAGGAAAGGAAAAGTGAGAGGAGGCTACAAGTGGTTACTTGATAGAGACAGAGATCATGAGGCCAAGCCAGACATCACCAACGTGGGCTAATTTCAATATTAGAGAAAGGCAGGCTACAGATGCATGCTGGGATCTCACTCAGTGCTCGAGTTCTCGGGACACAGCCTGCATAATTGATGAAGAAGGCATGAGCCAGGTGTATAGGCCACTTTTGGGGTTCTTGACCGGTATTCTGCTCATCGTCTTACACTGTCTTTTTGCTTATGCTGTTACTTTGCCTTGCAAATTTTTCTTATGAATGATAGAAATGGAAATTGAGAATTGGCTCCATCCTAAATTCACAATCAGAATGATCTGAATTCATTAAATGCATTTTGGCGAACATTCCCAGAAGAGCCTCTGTGTGCTGGGTGCTGGGCGGGTGCTCATAGGACCCTAAACTGTTGACACAGACCTTGCCTTCAGAAAGCTTCTGCAGCTATAAATGAATTAATTTGATTTTGCTCAAAAAAATTAGAGGTGGGTAAAAATAGTAGGCTTCCTTTTATAAATATTTATATACTTCTGAAGATTGCTTAAACAAGTGGAAGAAATGCTTAACGGTGCAGGTGTGTTCGTAACCCCCAAAGCAGGAGACTCTACTGGCTAGCAATTAGTTTGCAATAGATGAGTAATTTTTATTGATCAAACTTTAGAACCTTGACTGCCATTTCTGGGTAGTAATTCCTTTTGGTTCTTTAAGCGTTTTACTTGCTGGCTGGAACACAGCCACTGGAAGGAAGTCAAATGACACAGTTTCTCCTCAGAAAGTAAAAGTATACGCAGGTTCCGCAGCGTGTGAGCGGAGACAGAAAGCGAGCCTTGTGTGTTACTTTCAGTGGGAAGCTGACCACCGCTCCAGGCTGGCTGTAGATACGGTGAACTTGAAGCCAGGCATCTGACCAGTTCCCCTCCTGTCTGTCCCTTTCCCTTTAAGGTTATGGGCTGTGCAAGCCCCTGACACAGGGGGGCTTTTTTTTTAAAAAAAGAATTATTAGTGAAATCTACTGGCGGACCAGGCCAGCCTTTGACTCAGAATTAGAAGGGGTCCAGCTTTGAGGGTAAAGCACAAGATTCCACAGGTGTTTGGTTTTGTTAGCCATTTTTTTATATTTGCAGTTATTTAAAATGTTCTTTAGGCAGCAAGAGTTTTTTTTTCTTCCATTTTCTTAATGCCACACAGTATAGCATGTCAAATCATTTCTCTGTCACTCTCTAAGGAATGAGTTGCTAAGAGAAAACCCTTAAAGAAACTTCATTTTTCTGTAGTACTAGTGAGATGAGATGGCCATGGAATACCAGTCCATAAAAAATACCCCTGTGCACTGGGCTAACAAAGTAGTGATTCAGGTAATTGAATCAAGTCCCTTGATGGTCCAAGCGAGCAGTGCCTATAGCCAGCATCTCTGGTCTTGGAAACAGATAAGAAAAGTCAAAGCATTGGTCCCTTAATGAGATGTCTTCTGCACACCTTTGGAGAATCCCACATCCCTAAAAGCAAGTTTTGATAAGAAATTAAAAAAATAGAAATTATTTTTGAAGTATTTTTTAAATCTTATAGATTATACAAACTATCAAAAACATATGACAGAAGAAACCAAAGAGCTGGCTCAGTGGGTGAAGACTTTTATTGTCATGAGCCTAATGGCTTGAGTTTGAGCTCTGATGTCACAGTGGAAGGACGGAACTGACGCCACAAAACTGTCCTCTGACTTCCACACATGGGCAGTGGCTCACATGCATGCATCGTGCACCCGTGGACACCCAATAACAATAATTTAAAATATATAAGACGAGAACACTGGCCTTCCCTCCCTCTAGCAAATATCTACGGCGCACTCCTTTGCATCCAGTGTTTAAGGGTTTCGTGTGGCTCGCTGAGGAGCCGAAGTTCATAGAGCTGGCTTTAGATTTGTTTCTAATAGTCCCATTCTGTCCTTGCCTCCAGAATGGTGGCATGACGTGTGCCAGCAGAGCTTGTGTTGCCTGTTTCATTCTTATTTAAATATAATACAACCATGTGCCAGTCTCACAAGGACAACCCCACTCCATGACTGGGCGTGTTTATTTTGTTGGTAATCTTGCTCTGGACATTTATATATGCTTAGCTTACCTCTGTGCACTTGAATATTAAAATGCACATTAAACATTTTTTTTTTTAGTTAGGGTTGCTTTTGCTGTGATGAAACACCATGACCAAAAGCAACCTGGGGAGAAAGGGGTCACTTGGCTTTTATTTCCACAGCACTGTTCACCATCAAAGGGAGTCAGGCAGGAACCTGGAGACAGGAGCTGATGCAGAGGCCATGGAGGGATGCTGCTTACTGGCTCGCTTCTCATTCTGCTCAGCCCACTTTCTTATAGAACCCAGGACCACCAGCCCAGGGATAGCACCACCCATAAAAGACTGGGCCCTCCCTCATCAATCATTAAGAAAATGCCTACAGACCTGCCTACAGCCTAATCTTATGGAGACATTTTCTTAGTTGAGGGTCCCTCCTCTCAGATGATTTTAACTTGTGTCAAGTTGACATAAAAACTACCTACCACCAAACCGCGTATGTATCACCACGAGCAGAGTGTGTTAGATTATGGAAGCTCGGTGCTCAGTGTAGAACAGCCGCATAGCAGTTCTGTGGACTAGGTGACCGCTTCCTGGAGAAGGAAAACAAACTCTGAGAGGTTGATGGGAGCTGCCACCAAACACCCAGGCAGGAGAGGAACACTGGTGGGTAGCCAGACTTTGGAGAGCCACAGGTCTTCCGTGTGCTACAAGACACTAATAGTTGCCTCTCCTTACATGTTTATTCTTTCAGCCCCTATCGAAAGTTACGGTTTCCATAAATAAGCAAATTATTATGTTTTCCATGTCACAAACCAAAAGCCATATGAATAAAAAACTAATTCCACTGTGAATATCTGACTTCAAAGAACGGGGTCTTAGATCTGCCCAATTTTCTCATTGCGGCCTTCTATGTATCTTTTTGTGTATATGTACTGGCATGTGTGTCTCTGTGTACGTGTGAGCATCTGGGCAGTGAGCAGCAAGGAAGAAGAATGATTCCTTTACCTCAACGCTGATTACTCCTCTGAGCTTGTGTGTGTTGGAACATGGAATACTATGTTGTAATCACGGCACAGGCTAGGAGGTGGAGAGAGGGACAAGGGAAAAAACATACTTGACTGGTCAAAAATGTGTAAATTGCTGACAAAATGACACATGTAATTAAGAGTGTTCCTACCATTTTACCTTGTGGTTTCCACCTCCAGTGTTGAAAAAGAGAGCGACTCCCACCTCGCTAATTACCATTATCACTGAAATGCTGGGGCTGGAGTCATTAGTTCCATGTGCATTTAATTAGAGGAAGGCTGAAATTGGATTTAACTTATTACTTTTTCATGGATCACTTTCTTGTCATCACTTCAAATTGGATTGCAGCCCCAGGTAACTAATTATGAGAGCCACAGGATCAAGAGTGAAAAAAAAAAGGTAATTAGGAGTAACACCATCGGACCCTTGCTGGTCATCTACTTGTGCTTCAGGAGAGGGGGTGAGGGGAACAAAAGAAACAACTGTCTTTTGCAGTATTACAGACAGGGGAGCTGGAGCCCTGTGCAGTTGCTGAGCATCACGGGAGTGTGTCACCACCCATAGTGGCTTCTGTGATACACAGCTGAGCTGAAGATGTTGTCTCCACGTGATCCCGCCATCGGTTACTTCATACATAGATTAAACTTGTGAAAACAACATTTTGGGCGGAGGCATGAGGTTTCTCACCAACTGTGTCATCTGAGGGCCTCACATATATGATTACAGCCAAGCTGTCAAGGCGTCTGTGCTCCAGAGCACAGGGTAGCTTAAGTCCAGGGAGCTAGGATTTAGTGGACATATTAATGTTCCAGAACCATCACCCACATCTAATGGGAGGATACGTCAGTCGGCATTATAGCGAGGTTTTGAGGTTCCTTATTTGGGGTTTTTGTCAGAGTTTCCGGCATCTTGCAGTGTTCAGGTCATTTCCTTTGCTTCTGGTTTGCTCCCCTCCAGACCCACGCAGTCCAAATTCTGCAGAGGCTTCCTGGGGTTCTGTATCTCTTTCCACCCTCATTGAAAATGCTTTAAATTATATTGCTTCCATGTGTTGAGCAGAACTCAAAACTACAAGCAATCAATTTTATAGACATTGTCTGAAAAAATCTTGATGACAGATAGAGGATGTGAAAGGACTGGCTTGAAAGTCCCAAGTACCAAGTGTGGAGATGGTGTGTGTTCGTGAGTGTGTATGTGTGTGTGTGTGTGTATGTGTGCTTACTTTTCAAAGTTCTGGCAGTCAGATTTTCCAAAAGAGTGGTTCTTAAATAGACCAGAAAGGCTGGCAAGATGGCTCAGTGGTTTAGAGTGTGGGCTGTTCTTCCAGAGGACCCAGGTTCAATCCCCAGCACTCTCGTGGTGTCTGACGACTATTTATAACTCCAATTCCAGAGGACCCAGTGCCCTCCTCTGCCCTCCGTGGGCACTATATACATATGGTACACAGGCATACATGTAGGTAAAATGCCCCCACAGATAAAAATAAGTTCCTTTTTTCTTTAAATAAAAAGAATAAGAAAGAAGGAACCAAGATGTGAATCCACTATGGTATCTTAGTGAGAATCTCTTTATGAAATAAAACAGGCAGAAAAACACTTGGTTCCCCATTAAGATGACTCACCAGCAGCCGGCTAGAGCGCCTTTATGTTGTTGAGAATCGGTTTTAATGTTCTGCTAATGTAAGCAAATCACGGTGAGTCAGTGGTGAGTGACTTCCCACCCTAGTGAGCCAGCCTTGCTCTGGAGTGTCAGTCGGGATGAGCCTTCCAACCCCACCTCCAGACCCCCTCATCAGAGGTCACCACGTTCGTGTTACTCTCAGAGTGATAAAACACCCTTCCTGGAATTACACGTCTCTTTCCTGTGTAATCCTTCTAAGCAAACTGGCAAGACCCAAAATAGTAATCATCAAGTCTAATGCAGAAAATTAAGGCTTTTTGGTTGGTGTTGTTGGAACATCTTAAGTTGATTTAGGATTTTTGTACACAGTATTTGTCTGTGGTTAAAAGGGGGCACGCTGAGGTCAAGTGATGTAGTGTTTTCCATTTTTCCATATGAGCCTCTCTGTGTGTGATAAAAGTGGACTCCTTGATTTTTTTTTTTTGTAAGTCTGCAAGAATTTCTGATGGAGTGCAGAGGTCAGTGACGTTCCCTGTCAGTCTGAGCAGCCAGTATTTGTTAACTACTGGTTTTTCATCATTTCTCTCTCTCTCTCCCTCCCTCAGCTCCCCCCCCACCGTGTGTGTGTGTGTGTGTGTGTGTGTGTGTGTGTGTGTGAGAGAGAGAGAGAGAGAGAGAGAGAGAGAGAGAGAGAGAGAGAATTTCTTCCATGATCCTAATTCCCTCTACACGGTGCCACTTTCCTGACATGCCCAGTGAGGTCCTCCAATCTGAAACTCATTAGCACACAGCCTTGGCCCCTGTCCAGTGGTTAGAAAATTTCCTGAAGCCGAGAATACCAGCATTTGGTGCAACATCATGAACTTGAAGTGACAATGGGGGGAGTCGTGTTCCCCTGGCACCCTGCCTGGTCAGGAAAGCCAGCTGACCTCAAAACACAGTGAGGCAGAGGTCACACATATGGCATGGGCGCGCAAACTTTGATCCTCAGAAGAACCTCTTCTGAGATCATGGGCATGGCAGTCTTTCCCCTTAGCCGGCCATTTCCGATGGGCTCACAATCTCGTCAGCGTGAGCTGTAAGAACATGAAAGCAATTAGAGAGCATGAAGCCCAGATCACATTTTTCACTTCTGAAAGTAGTGGATGTAATCCTTCCTTCATGCATGCATTCATGCCTTTCAAACTGTATTGACTTGAAATCCACTCTGTGGAGAGCCTGTGATCAGGACACCACCCTGCCCTGACCTCAGAAGAGTTACGCTGTGGGTCAGGTTCAGTTAAGCTAGGTTTTCAGATATCTGTCCAGAAAGATAACCACAGTGATAATAAACACCGGGGGTTATGTACTTCTCTCTGGCAGGCAGCTCCTCCACAGCAGCCCTGTGGGAGTTTTAGCCCCATCTCTATTGTACACATGTGTGCATGTGCTTGTACACAGTTGCAGGTGTGCATGTGGAGGCCAGAGATCCGTGTTGGGATATCAGTCACTTTCCACCTTATTTTAGTTCTTTATTTTTATTTACATGTATATGTGTGTCTGTATGTGAGGGGATGCCGAGGGACAGCATCAGGTTCCCTAGTACTGGAGTTAGAGACAATTGTGAGGAGCCTTGATGTGCTGGGATCGGAAGAGCTCTGGAATAGCAGCAAGTGTTCTTACTACTGAGCCATCTCTTCAGCACGCCCACCTTATTTGTTGAGACAGAGTCAGTGAACCTGGAGCTTACTGAATAGGTTGGGCAGACTGGCCAGCAAGCCTCAGGGATGCTCTTGTTTATTGCCTCCCTTGTTACCAATGTCCAGGAGCTCTGCCCTGGCCAGGATTTACATAGGTTCTTAGGATCTGAACTCATGTCCTCATGCCGACAGACCCTTGACTAATCCATCTCCCCAGCCCTTACTCCTCTCATCTCCTGAGGAGGAAAGTAGCGGAAAGAGTGGTCTTGCCAGAGGCCATGAACCTGAGAAGTGACCCATCCAGGACTCCCGCTTACTTCATCTGGCAATATAATCTGCATCATTTTGAAGCTGCCTTGAGAGTCTCCTGGGCACAGCACACAGGCACAGCGAAGGGAACAGAATGGGCGTTGCTAATGCCTGGTGCTCCTCACTAACCACCAGACCACATGGTCTCCTAATTTGGACATGTGTTTATGGGCATGTCTGAAAAATAGCGCCTGTAATTGAAATATGCGCTTTCTGAAGGGAAATGACGCTTGGGAAAGAGAAGAAAGCCGGGTATTACTCAAAGCCTGCAGACCACTCTGTAAGTAATTGTCTAAACGCAGTCGTTGAAATTGAGAAGCAGTTTGGAAAATGTACAGTTTGGGAAATTTGTGTTTCGATGTAATTACGGTAGTTGTGAGCTGATGTCATGCCTAGTAACTGTTTTTGTATTGCCTACGCCTTTGTTACTGAGTTGTGATATCATGAGCAAACTATTATAAACATACCATGGATATAGCATGCTTGTGTAACAAAAGATCGGGAACTTTTATTAAGTTTGTTTTGCTTGTCATATTGTAAAAATTTATTATGTGTACTGTGTATATTAGAAACAGATTTGGGTAATTCTGTCTAAATGAAGTCATCCCGGCTATTTCCAGACTGTCTGTTTTTGGTTGTGAATAATTTTCATACATCAGATGGTTGTCATATTTAGTTGCTCTCAAGATTTTAAAGAGAACATATCCCATTTTGAACTTTTGCTAGTCTTCAGTCTCCTTGCTGTTGGGATTGTTTGAGTTTTAAATTATTGCCCAGTAAATTACAGAGACCAAGCACTCATTGTTTCTGAAGGGCCTGGGTTGCTGCCTTCTATTCATAGCTTGCCCCCCTCATCAAAAGGACAGATTTTTAACTACTTAAGCAGTAGAGTTTTAAAACCGCCAAGACTCAACTGGGCAAAGAGCACCAGCCCTTGTCCTTTTTCGTTACAGCCTGGTGAACTACTCTGGTAAATATTCCGGCCGACAGAGCCCAACATTTATTGGGATTCCTGGTAAATGTGGATTTTTAAATGGGTAGTTCCAAACTCTTGGGTGGCTTGTACCTTCCAAACCACTCTCTTCTACTTCTTGTGGCTGCTGAACATTTAGAACCAGAATATTCCAGAATATTCGGTAGACTGCTTTAGCTTTTGTGTTACTTGCTTGTTTGTTTCTTTGCTTTTGCTCCCCCCCCCTCATTTTTCTCATCCCTACCCTACAAATCCACTGAATTCTGATGTTGTCTCTGTTCTCACTCATTCTAGTACTGTACATTAACTTGGCTAACTTATATTTAGCTGTGAGGTTGGCTTCTTCTAAACTTTTTGAAATTGGAGTTTCTGGACTTCGTGGGTTTTTTTTTTCCCCTTTCTTTCTTTCCAGTTCTTTTCTAGAAGCCATTCTCCTGTCTTCAATTCCTGTGTCCCCTACAGTGTGTCCCTCTCTTTCATCAGATATGCGTGAAGGGCCCCATGGAAGCTGCTCTCAGCTGCCTCCAGTGTCCTTCCACCAGTTTGTCCCAGGCAGATGGCTCTGTCTCTGGCCTCATTAGTCAGCAGTGCTAATGTCGTCTTGGACTCACTGTCTTCTCATCCTCTCTGCATTTGTTGTAATAGCTGCCATTTTTCCTTCCGCTGCTGATGTCTTCCGTTCCTACCTCTGTGTTCCCTGCTGTCACTCTCTGTTCTGGGGCTAGTTGATCAGATACATACATATGCATGGCTGGGCAGTGGTGTCGCACACCTTTAATACCACCACTTGGGAGGCAGAGGCAGGCGGATCTCTGTGAGTTCGAGGCTAGCCTGGTCTATGAGAGCTGGTTCCAGGATAGGCTTCAAAGCTATAGAGAAACTCTGTCTTGAAAAGTGCAACAAAAACAAACAAACAAAAAAAAAAAAACAAGAAACAAAAAACCAAAAAACTGAGATACATATGCATGGACTTCCCATCCTTCTTGCACTGTCATCCCCAAACCTGAAGCACCCTCTCTCCTTTGTAGGTGTTTCATGTTCCACACTTCGCTCTAAACCTTCCTGTAGACCTGTACCAATGCCCTTCAGAACTTCAATGCTGCCCCTTATCAGTCAGACCAAGCCCAAATTCTGCCTTCCCTTAACTCTTCACTAAAAATGGCTGTAGCCTAGCTGGGAAGACGGGGGAGACACATTTATGAGACAAGGTCTCTCTGTGATGCCCTGACTGTCCTGGAAGTCACTCTGTAGACCAGGTTGGCCTCGAACTTTGAGATCCTCCTGCCTCTGCCTCGCTAGTGTTGGGGTGAAAGGCATGCACCACCACCACCGGGATCATATTTGTTTGGACAAAGAGGTGAAATAAGTATAGTCCTCATGGTAACATTTGAAAGTCCAAGGAATCTAGAACTACCGCGATCGCCTGCCACTACCTGCTGTTTAGAATAAATAAGCCTGGTGATTAAATTATGCTTTACATTTCAAGAAACTATCTTCAGAAACAGATGGTGTGCCCCATGACTTGAGCAGTCTCCCCTTTCTCCCCTTTCTCTGAGCACTGCCCTATGTCTCAAGCTTCCTTGTCATGAATCTGTGAACACTGTGTAAAGAGGATTTCTTCTCAGTCCCTGGCTATAGGACACAGAGGCTACACATTCCCTTGTATGCTCATGAATAGCCACCTCTCAGACCTAATGAAACCATTCTTAGTAAGACAGCAATAAAATTATGTCTGGTATGTTTTTTATTTAATAACACAAATGGATTGTTATTTAGTCTAGAAACAAAAGTAATACTAGTAGGCCACATAGAATTATGCAGAGAAATTCTCTTGTATCCACTAATTTCTGTGTGTATGTGTCTTTGTGTGTGTGTGTGTGTGTGTGTGTGTGTATCTACCAATGCTGTTTATGTGATTGTGGGTCCAGATTAGACTCGGTAATTGACTACCTATGCCTGCCCAGGGCACCAATGTTAGAAGCAGTGGTCTCTTTACCAGGATTTACTGGCAACTGAAAAACATATCAAAGTGGGGAAGTACTTGAATGTTTTTTTTTTCTGAGAAGCTTAAATGATTCCTTGATAGCTATGGAAATCTTGCCTCAAATTAAATATATACTTTGTATATTTCCCCAATATCCTTCCAGGATACTAGGTAAATTCCATCTGTCTCCAGCACTGGATCTCTTTATTGTCAGATCTAAGGTATACATAGTCCTTTCGCTGCATTAACTGTGCAGGACGGCGTTTTGGAAATTCACATGTCCAAATAAATATGGCAGGGAGGAGCTGAATCATGCTACTATTAATAGCGTGACTCCCAGGGTCAGACGGACAAATCAAGTCCTGATAGCATGTTATTCCCGTGCGGCCCTAGGAAAGTAACTTAACCTCTCTTTATTTCCGTTTTCTCATCTAGAGAATATGGCCAGTTAGCCTGCCTACCTAAAGGTAATTTCGAAGGCTAAGTGATAAGGGCCTGAAAGTCTCTCGCACTGGGCTTGAGAAACAGTACATTCTCAGAAAAGAGCACTCCTCTCAGGATTGCATTTTAAAGAGAAAACAGCTACTTGCAAGACTCCAGGTTACATGTCTCAGTTTGCTTGTTACTGACCGTCACCAGATAGATGTCTGAGCAGTAGGATTGGGGACAGTCTTTGCTGTCTACTGACAGGTAAATATATCCGAAGAAAACCTCAGACCTCCCATCTGAGAATCAGATGGATCTGAAATGTCCACCTGGTGTACCTTTCCTTATGAACCAATGCTAGATTGTCTTCAAAGGCAAGGAGTAAATCTCACTTCCTGGTCCCCATTGACCATGCCTTTAGCAAGTTAGATGATGTGTGCCTGCTGCATGCGTGTGTGCATGCGCATGAGCGTGAGGAAGCCACAGATCAACCTTGGGCATCTTTCCTTGGGTGAAGATACTTGTCTTTCACTGGCCTAGAACTCAGCAAGTAGTCCAAGCTGATTGGCCAGTGAACCACAAAGATCTGCCTGCCCCTGCCTCCCTGGTACTGGGGTGGCAAGCACATACAAAAAAAAGCATATGGCTTTCTTTTTAAAAAAAAAAATATGGGTTCAGGAGATCAAGCTCAGGTCCTCATACTTGTATAGCAAGCAGCTGACCAACTGAGCCGTCTCCTTAGTTGGTGGATGCCTCGTTCATGAATGAGTTGCTAAACGAGAAAGCAGTTAGTGGATGAGTGAATGACTGGGTGAGTGATGAATTAGTGAATGAGGAAATGAATGCTTGGAATATATAAGCTGGACAAACGGTCCATTGACAGACTGCTTTCCATAATGAGGCTGCACACTAGTTTCAGGTTCATAGTCCTCCAGCAACTTTTCAAGACCGTAAACATCATTAAAAGACTCCAAAGGCACTCCCCCCCTTAGTTGGACTTCAAATGCCTAAAATGCATGTTGGGTAAAGAGTACAAGCTAAGAGAACCTCTTCACTGAGGGTAGGCTGCCCTAATGCCCTCTGCCTGCTTTTATAGATTTGCTAATCTATTTAGGTATAATAGTGGCAGAGAACTTTAATTCACAAGCATAGAAAATTAGAGGAGACTAAAGGCAAAAGACGGAAATGTATTTGGTGTCAAGATTAAGTTCAATGAAGCATAGCGAAGATGGGAAAGATTATTAAATATACATGGAGGGAGGATGGAAAAGACACCTAAATCTCTCATTCTGAAAGGAACTGGTTTGCTTGACTGTTTGGAGTAGTATCACACTCAGGAAAATCTAAGACAAATGCAAGCAAAACAGAATTTAATTGAGCTATTATTTTGCAGACTTTGGCTTAGTTTCAGACAGTCTAATCAAATTGTGCTTTGCTCAAATAACTAATGTTAAATGCAGCCCTACCAACAGATGTTTAAAGAGAGCCTAATTGGAAAATCTACATCCTGGATTTAGTCTGTCTCGCTGGAAAGAAAATAGCTTCCAATTTATGTCTTTGAGGACGACACTCAGTGACAAGGGTCACTGAAAAGACAATGTTTTCTTCAAGGAGGCTTGGTGCTTGGGTGGAATTATTTTGAAGCGTCAAGGATGGCACTTTAGAAATTCAATTTCTTGGAAATTCTCCAGCTCAATGCCATGTAGAAGCCTCCAGAGAAATCTCCTTTATCATATGACATCACCGGGGTCCTGTTACACCCCTGGATTATGTCTGGGGTTTGCGTGCTAAAATTTCTACTGAGCCCTTTCCCAGTTCTGCAAGGCACACACAGATTGATGACATTTCAAGGTGCAGTCAGGGGGGCTAGGTGACGGACTTGACCTTGCCCCCCCCCGTCTCAGTTTCAAGTTTGTATATATATATAAACTCTTACACCTGCCATATTGCTTGGAATGTCTCATGATCTCAGCAAAGATAGAATTTGATTTGAGAGTAACTCCCTTCTTTCTTTAGACCAGGGGTCAGCCGTCTTTCTCTGTAGAGGACCAGATAGTGAATATTTTTGGCTTTGTGGGCCATACTGTCTCTATGGCAACTACTCACTGTGCCGTTGTCATGTTAAAGCACAGACAATCAGACAATGCAGAAATGAATGAACATGGCCATATTCCAGCACACTTGTGGGCACTCAAGTTTGAATTTCAAATTTTCGCATGTCGTGGAATACTCTACTTTTGTATGGTTTTTCCCCAACTGTTTAACAATATAAAAGCAACTTAGCCCCAAGGCCATATAAATACAGGTGGTTGGCCAGATGTGGGCTGCTGTTGACTGACCATTCCTTTAGACAGCCTGAAGAAAAGCTACTAAAGACAGAAGTCCAGCCAGCCTCACCAAATTCCAGGCATTAGTAAGTTTTCTCGGTGCTGGAACCAGATACTTAGCAAGAAGCAATTCGAAGGATGAAGGGCTTATTTGGGCTCACAGTTCCGGGGACGAGAGTCTGTCATGGCAGAGAAAGCAGGAGCTTATGGCCACTAGCTACGTGTACAGTCAGGAAGCAGAGAGATGACTGCTGGCCTCCAGCATGCTTCTGCTTTCTTATCATATGCAGTATGCCAGCCCACAAAACGGGGCTCACTTGCCATACCTACCCTATTAGGTTGTGTCTTCCCACCTCACTTAACACCATCTAGAAAATCCCTCTTTGATATGCCCAGACGTTGGTCTCCCAAGTGATTCTAGATGTTGCTAAGGTGGCAATAATTAATCATCACACCCTATAACTACTATAGAGTGGGGCCCCGGGTATGCTTGGAGGAAAAGGCGTCTTACCCCACCTGCTCGGGGGTGCTCTTGGCCCCCAAGCCCCTGCTCTCTCTCTTCTGAACTCTGTACACACTGCTGTCGGTGCAGCTGTGGTGGCTGCCATTCTGCCCTCATCTTTTGAGTTGTGGGGAAATGACCTTGGATGGCAGGGTAACTAACAGCCCATAGCACCCACTAAAAATCCAGACGAAGCCACTCTGTCAGGACTCTCCTCTGTCATAATAGCTTCCTAATGTACCCGACTTTATGACAATCAAAGCATCTACTGCCATCTGCCAGAAAATACCTCGCTGTATTAACCGAGGACGTCCGAGGTTAGGAACGGCTCCCCCTTGAGTCGGTGAAGCGCCATGGCTTCCCCCACGAAGTGCCTGGTCGTGTGCTTGTGGAATTTCCCTCCGTTGTTTGCATTTTGAAACCAAGCATGTCTGATTTCAGCAAGGTATCTTCCCTCCAGGTCTCGGTTTCATGTCTGCAGATGACTGTTGGTTGGTGGTTCAGTCCTGGGAGCACAGCGGAATACATAGTTACCACCCCTGAGACCCAGCACCCACTACTTCTTAAATCACAGGACTGAGCTGTGTCTCCTGGGAGAGAACCTTGAGAAGTTTTTCTGTATGTAACAGAAAAGGAAGCTCAGTGTACCATATAAGAGTTTGGTAGTCCCCCCCTCCGTTAACCGTGGCGTTCATCTACGAAGCCCCGGAAGTGATGCATAAGGCGAGTGCGTGGAGTCACGTTGGTACATACATGACGTAATGCATCTCTTCCTTTCTGCGCCCTCAGGCGTTTCTGCTTTGGATCCAGTCTTTATACTTCACAGTTTTGTGATGCGTGTCTTCTTTTTATTTGTTTGTTTGTTGCATTATTTCATTATTTTGCATTATACTGGGCCTTGATAAAAATCACCTGATTTTCTGCCTGCATTTTGGTTACCTTTCAGGTAAGTGTTGAGACTGGCCCACATCTCAGCCTCACACATGCTGCTAGTGTAAGGCGTATGCCAATCAAGAACTTGAGTGCTGTTTGGAATGCAAACTCTGAGTTTGTCCAGGACTTTGCTTCTGCTGGTGCTGTTAGTATTCAGGCATCTGTAGTGGACTGCCCTTGGGGTCCTGACAGGATACACCTTCAGCTGCAGCCGCTATTCTATGCGCATTCGCAGTGTTCCCTTTTAAAGGTAGGGCTGCCCACCTCCTTCTCTCTCTCCCTTTCTCTTTTTCTTTCTCCTTCCCTCTTTCTCTTTTTCTCTCCCTCTGTCTCTTTCTGTTAATCTCTTCCACCACTTGTCTCCAGGAACTGGTTTCTTTTCCCCTGCCCCCCTTCTCTGCACCTTCTCTCTCCTCTTCCAATAAACCTCCCATGTGAGCCTTGTTGCATGGCATGAGTTTGCAGAGTTTTGAAATAATTTACAACAGGTGCACCATAAACAAATACCTGCTCTGCTCATTGTGCAGAATGCAGAAAGAAAAAGCACAAACCAGCACCATGGAGTCAGGAAGACATACTGGGACTCTGACTTCTGTGTCTGCCATATTGGTATACGACAACCCATATTCTGTATGTTTGTCCCTAATGAACACTTCTTTAGTCTTCCACTTTGGTTTTGCAGTTTTTGAACTGAGCAGATGCAAGTAATATCACTGTACATTGCTGTATTCTATGAGGTCCATACAGCGTTTAGGATGATGGCTTGTTAAGTTTGCCCAGGCTGCATAAGACCTAAATGCCTACTGTCTAACAGCAAGCAGCTCATCTTTCCATTGCATTTTTTTAGCCATACAGCTTTCCAATTGGAGTTCTACAAAAAAGAGACATTATGTGATATATATATATATACATATACATACATATATATCGATTTATTGACAGTAGGTTGAACTCAGAGACAATTTAGAGAACAGTAATTCCGAAAATATGCACAGATGAATTTGAAAGCCTGGCATGGTAGTGCGTGCCTTTAATCCCAGCACTCTGGAAGCAAGTTCCAGGACAGCCAGGGCTCTGTTACATAGAGAAACCTTGTCTCAAACCACTTGCTTCCCCCCCCCCCCCCGCCGCAAAAAAATAGAAAGAAAATAAATAGTTCACTGTCTCACAGCACTATTTAGAAAACTGAGTTGGGGAGTGTATTCCAGGAGCCTCACCGTTTTGTATACAGTGTATATATTTTGTATACATTTCCAACACAGTACATTAATGCTTAATTGGAGAGCGTGCAGCTGCAGATGAAATGGCTAAGGCTGCACTGCACCTCTTCCGTAGATTAGGTTTTGACTGGCATCTGGATGAAACTGGTTTAATGAAAGGACCCTGATACCTGCTGAGGCTTCCCAGTGTGCCCTCACCTTGGACACCCTGCAGTGGTTCTTGTGGGTCCTGGCTCTGCTAGACTCTAAAGCTCTCATATTTCTTACCTTGCTTGCTGAGGGGCTAGCCTCTGCTAATGTCCTCATATTCCGATGACCGTATGATCTGAAACTTTAATAAGAGATCGTTAATAAGAGAACAGGTCTTTAGAACATGCAATGGCAAGCAGACCCAGGGACCAATCCTGGCCCTTCTTCCCTGTGGCAATCAAAGTGCTACTTTCTTTAAGGCCAGGAGTTAAATCGAGAGAAGAATGACAGTGGTTCTTGGAAAGTAAAATTATTGGAGATGGAGATTTCCCTGCCCAGCAGCAAGTTTATTGAAATATTGCTCCTGAACTCACCTGTTCACTGCCATGGCTGCTGTTTGTTTGTTTTGTTTTGCAAAATTGAGTGCTCTCAACACAAGAGTTTGGTCTTGGGTACATCATCTTTGAGGAGAGGAATGTAGGCAAACCAGAAAGGTACTAGATTTATAAAGAAGAACACATTTAAAAGAAAAATCAAGCCATTTCTAAACCTGACTTGGGAAAAGACGTGACAGAGTCAGTAAGCCATGGTGGGTTATGTTTTGGGGATGCAGAGCACAGCTTTTTTTTTCCTCATGAGATTATTTGTTTCATGATTTCTAATTGGTCTTAATAATAAAAACCTGGAATCAGATATTAGGGGTCGAAAGCCAAAAGATCAGAGAAGCAGAGCGGCAGTCACTGGTTCTTACTTCTACGAATTCCTTAGATCGAATGGGGTATCCTGTCTCCACAAGTTCTCAAACTGAATGCCATGAGCTCCTGTCTCCTCCTGCCTTATGTTTTTCTCTCCACCCAGCCATATCCCTTCCTGTCTCCACCTCCCTAGTGCTTGGATTAAAGGTGTATGACTCGCAAAAACTGGAATTAAAGGTGTAAGCCATCCCTGCCCGGCTCTGTTTCTCTTTTAGGCTGAATCAATTTCGTGAGCCCAAGGTGGCCTTGAACTCACAGAAACCTGTCTGCCTTTGATCCCCAGTGCTGAGATTAAAGGTGTGTGGCACCATTGCCTGGCCTCTATGGCTAAATAGTGTGACTAGCACTCTGATCTTCAGGTAAGCTTTATTTGTTATAGCACAAACAAAATATCGTCACAATTATTAATCCTGATCTCATTTGATTGTAATTAATATGGTGATTGATTCAGATTGAGGATTTTATTTATTTTTATAAGTTTGTGTAATTTAACCTCCGAAGACTGAGAATGGAGCAGAGCTTAGTGATATAGCAGATACTTAGCCTGTTTTAGACCCCGGGTTCTATCCCAGCAACATACAGACATCCACACATCCATAGGCACACACACATACACACACACACACACACACAAATATATCATATACACATACCACACACACAGAAACCACACACAGAGAGACATGCCACACACATATACTACACACACACACACACACACACACACACACACTATAAAGGTACAAATATGCAGATTCTTACAGAACACAAAGTCCCTGGAAAGTAAGCATGAGCACAGAGCCGTTCTCTCACTCACCAATCTCCACATGCCGCTCACACTAGCCCTTACCAGGCAGTTACTACACACTGCACCCACTCGGTGGACTTAGTCTCCATCTCAGTATTTTGGCATCCTCACGAAAGCATTGAACTGAGCAGAAACAATTACAGTCCAGTGTCATAAATGCTCTAATGAACGTTAGCATAGAGAGCTGCGGAGAGACAGTCAGGGTGCTTGAAATACAGCCAGCTAGCACACAGGCTGAACTAAAAGTAAATTTTTATTCTCCCTTATTTTTAAAAGATTTTCAAAGATTTATTTGTTTTTATTTTATATGTATGTGTTTTGCCTCATTTATGTATGTGCACCTCATGCATACCTGGTGTCCATGGAGACCAGATGAGAGTGTTAGATCCTCTGGCACTGGAGTATATGTATCGTTGTGAGCCTTTATGTGGATGCTGGGAACCAAACCACAGTCCTTTGCAAGTGCTCTTTGCTATGGAACCATTTTTTTCCATCCACATTTTCTTTTACCTTTTAATAACCACAGGTGACTGACAGCTACTGTTTTTGGACAATACAGATAGAGAACACTTCCATTACTGTAGAAATCTCTATGAGACAGAGCTATTCTTGAGGGTTTTTTTTTTCCTTTTAAAACAATGTGATAATTGAGTCCTTCTGCTGAAAGATGGGGTGGGGAGGTCTCTTTTGGGGGCATTGGATCTAGGGCCTCACATGTGCTCGACAAATGCTGAGACACTTCTAGCCTGCAGTGTTCTCTTCTGATGTGGCTTGCTTCTCCTTGCGTCTCGGAACTGTCTCTGTCTCGCCCCTTCCCACATGCATTTCCCTCTGCTCCTCGCTCACTGTGCCGCTCTCAACACAGACAATAATTTCTGGAAGCTCTGAGAACATCTACTACCTCCATTTTCTCCCCAGGGGCTCAGATCCCCACCCTCCATAAGAAAAACATGAAAGCTGTGGAAACCAGCCAAACCCCTTCCTCCACGGTGAACCACATGGACCCTTTGAAAAACTGACAATTATTTTTATTTGTGCAGACTTAACGGTGGCAATGAGAAGTTCAAAAGAAAATCTGAAAAGTACCTCTCTTACTAAGAAAAAAAAATACTCTTTTAAATTTTTGCCTTCTATCTGAGGGCGGCCTCCCCTCACTCAGAGGAGGACCTCAGACTTGCGTTTCCACCCACAGTACACTCCGGGTCCACAGAGAGACTGTCCCTGTCATGTTGCCCCAACCACCACCACCATCTGCCTGAGTTCTCTTGCTTGTGCCTCTCAGTATTCGTAGCTATGTGTCTTATATCTGCTCCCCTCAGAGGAAGGGTTATTGATCTTTTACTAATGGTGATCAAGCTGATAATTTTATTTTCATTTAGAAAAAGGTTTACAGTTACTAACTGACAGTTTACGATTATTTTAGTAATAATAACCATAATACCCTGGCACTAAGTTCATTGTGTAAATATGTTGACTGACCAGGAAAACATCTGGAATTGTCCTCTTTGACTTGGGTGCTGCTGAGGGGATAATGTTTACTATAAGTTTTTTGAGTCAGATCTACCTAAATTCAGGAGTTGTTACTTAATAAGCCAGAGGACCTTGTCCAAGTAAGTGCACGCTCTCTCTCTCTTTCTCTCTCTCTCTCTCTCTCTCTCTCTCTCTCTCTCTCTCTTTGAGATTCTCTCAGGTAGATAAGTCTACCCATCACATTACATGGAGGGTTAATCCAGACTAATCACACAAACACACAATCACACACAAACATGCACACATGTATACCCACAAATGCAAGCCTGTAGCACTCAAAATATTACTTTCCTATGCGCCCGATACTCTGGGGGTCATTAGGGTATTAATTGTGGGTGACATCTTTCATCAAGCTGTACAAGAAGAAGTGGAATATCATGCAACTGTGAAACTTTTCAGAGTCGGGATATGGGCCCGTGGTCCACCCTGACATGCGTTTCAGAGTCTGTCTCGCTCAGCGTGGCCATTACTGTGTTACCATGTCTAGAGCCTTCACATATGCTAGATACGTTGGAGATCAGACAACCCAAGAAAAACAATGTATGTGGTTCATCTGCCTTGCAGGGGCATCCCTTCCTGTGAGGGTTCAGGTCACGTTTAAGGTGGCCGCTCTCTGACACCTCACCTGACTCCCTCACTGAGGAGACAGTCGTATTCTGATTGTCTTTCCTTACATACAGCGGAGGACTGAGGGTGACCTGATTTTTCTCTTACATTCGACTTTTCTGGGCCTTACCGTTTGTGGAAGGGAAAGTTGGACTACGCACTTCTTTTCACGAGCCCATCTAGTCAGAGTTGACTGGCTTTCTTGGGAACTGAGTGAAATGTCACTCATCGCTGCTCTGTGACATGTTCCCCTTCAGGGAGCTCTCCTTGCACCTGCGGGGCGTTCGTTCTTTCACTTCTGCATTACCACATTATTTACTTCATTTCTGAAAACACATGTTCCATAACAACCATCATGGCAGCTTTGATGCACACGAGACGACGCCGTGTTAAAAATAAAATAAAACAAAACATGGAACTTTCCAGAAAAAAAATAAAACGTAAAAGACGATTAAGAAACACAGTTGCTTGGGGGGCAATGTGGGTGTTTGATATTTATTTTATTATGAGAATAAAGCTGCTGAGAGATTCCAGGCTGTGTAATTGATTCTCTCTTAGTGATTACAAAAGAACAGGCCCACAGGCTAGGCCGTTTTGCTTGTACACACAGTGGTTAACATTTGTGAGGGTTCGTTGTAAAGGTTAAGAAACCTGGAAGTTTCCAATTAAATTGCAACTTGCAGCTTCTCCAGAATCACAACAGTAAAACAAAGCCAGAGCGGCTTGCACATTCCATACATCCTGGCCCTGCAGAGCATCGTGAAGCTTCTTCCCTCCTTGTTGCAGGCTAGAGGTGGTCTGTCTCCCTTCTCCCGTCCAAAAGTTTCTTCTGCAAATCCACCTACACTCTTGAGGCTTCAGGAATTATTTCTGTATTTGTTATTTATCAGGTCAGCTGTGATTCTTCATCCTTTGTGGCTGTGCAACCTGGTGTACATTTTGTGTTCTTTCCTAGCTGCCATGGCAAGAGCTGGAGCTCAGCTTTTGTATCTGTACGTAGTGGTGATTCCCTAGGACAAGGATGGAGTAACGGGTGGGTAGCTCGAAAGCCAGGGAATTTGTTAGTTATTAAAGAACTTAATTCTTATTTAGTGCCAACAGTTAGTATTTTATGCAGTCTGTGGATCTGAGACTTGGGTTAAGTCCAGTGAGTGGTCTGGTTCTGAGTCTGTCTTGAGATTACAGGATAGTTAAGACTGAGGTATGACTAGGGCAGCAGGATCTCCCACTTCTGAGATAACTCATTCTCTGAGGACATGGACCTCTCCATTGGGACACTTGCCTGATTTCATGAAACAGCATCTTGCCCCCCCTGTAGTGGCTCAGGCTTTCTGTGACCATTAGCCCTTCTTCACATGGTGACTACCTGAGCTAATTAACCTAAAGAGAGGGGTGTGGCTCATTACAGGGTACACCTTATACCATCACCCAGAAAGCAGAGGGAGGAAGATCTCAGTGAGTTTGAAGTCAGCTTTATTACATAGTGAGTTCCAGGCCAGTCAGGGTCACATAGTGAGTGCCGATCTGAAAACAAAAACAAACAAACCAACAAAAATGGGTAGGAGTTTTCAGAGTTGTGTAAGTTTCATCCAGTATCTGGGGCATCCCATGACTTTGGGGCCTGTGAGTGTATCGTGGGAGTCTTTGACAAAGCAAGCTATCCATCCCTTGCCTGAAAAGTAAGAAGAAAAGGAAATAAATGTCCCACAGTCTCCTTCTAGGGCCAACAACCTAGAGCTTAGGCCCCACCTCATAAGGATCCATCAACCCCCAGTTGTGCCAAGCTTAGGAACAAGGCTTTAACACATTGGCCTTTGGAAGACATGTGCCCACATTATCATAGTTTGCAAGCAAGCCTAGCCTAGCCACACTTACTGCTCACATGGAGTAGGCCTGTCTTGGAGGCTGGTTCACCAATCCCATCCTCCTCACCAGCCTGATTTAGAATCCCCGCATGAGCGCGTGTCATAACTGGCAATGCCTCACTTCTGCCAGCTGTGTTAGACAGAAAATAGAGATAATGACAAACTGTGACCCGGGCCCTGAGTGACCACTGCTGGTTCAAGGCTATTGGCCAAGCATTGTGCTCCTCACTAAAGGAGTTGCCTGTTACTAACAAGAGGGATTGACCAAAGAAGAGGTACATTAATATTTGATGGCTTGGATTTCTTCCTTAAATTCTCCATGATCCTGTGGTGTTTTCACCAGAGGTTATGTGTTCAATCTCAAAACTCTGAGATCGTCCAAGATAGCCCCAAAATGAATAGTGCAAAATAGACAAGTATGTTTTGCTATCTCTTAGGCAATGATTCGTTTAGTGCCTTGCAAATATCAGTACTTACGTAGACAAGTAGAAAGTGAAGGACACTTGGGTCCCCTAAGTCACTTCTATGGAATAGCAATGTGTTTCCCTACTTACTATCTAAAAAATTATTCAGTAGCTGTTGGTCTAACCATTCTACCAGGAACCTAGGGTAAGCCACAGATAAGGTAGACAGGGTTCCTGGACTTGGGGACATTACATTCTTGTGGAGAGCCAGAGGACAACCTCAGATGTCATTCTTTGGGATCTCTTTACTTTGCTCTTTGGGACCAGTGAGTCCCCAGGGATGTGTTTCCTATTCCCGAGCACTGGGATAGTAAGAACACACACTTGACTTTTTAAAAATGGCTCCTGGGGAGCTAACTTGGTGCTCAAGTTTGCAAGACGAGCACTTTTCTAAGTTATTTTCCCTGACCAAAATTATATTCTCTTAAATAATTATTCTTAACATTTGTTCATTATTTATGTCTGTTGGGGGCATGCCATCACATTCTTATGGAAGTCCAGGGATAACTTACATGACTTAATTCTCTCTTAACCATGTGGGGCCTGGGACTAGAACTCGTTGTCTGACTTGGCAGAAAGCGTCTTTATTTACTGAGTCTTTTTTTCCAGTCCCCGAGATCAATTCTTATGGCACATAATGCTGGTAAGCTAAAAGTCTAAGTAGAGACAACAGTGAAAGCAGGCCCACGGGAAAATGACAGGCCTCTGTGAGGAGATGACCCTTGGGTAGAGACCTTGAGGAAGAGAGAATTCTGGAACAGAATAGTTTAGATTGAGGAACAGCAAATGGGCAAGCCTCCAGGCAAGAGAGCCTAATTGGCAGTTCTGTTTATGAGCAGAAACCCCATTTTCTCCAGTATCTTGACTGCTACCATTGGGCTGTTCCTGGTTCTGTTTGTTGTTTTGACACCAGAGTCCCTCTCCATAGCCCAGGTTGGCTTGGAATGTAACAATCCTGTCTTCGCTTCCACCTGGGGGGATTACAGGTGTGCTCTACCATGTCCTGCCTCCTGACCATACTCTAATGTCCTGGCTTAACCTTATTTTCTTAAAAAAAAAAAAAAAGAAAAGAAAAAAAAAGAAAAAGAAAACTTTTGCATACGGAACAGGTTCACATGGACATCTCGTTATGCTGTGGCTGCCTTCGTGTGTATTTCCCCTTTTTCTCCCCGCAGAGATTTTACATTTTCGTATGCAAACAGGTGTTTTTGTTTGTTCCACATGAGTTGCTTTTTGCATAATGTGACGAGCCCATGATTTCACATGTACAGTAATTCATAGAAAGTGATAGTCATTTGACTCCAGCGCCCTCCTCCTCAAAACTAGTCTGCTAAATATAGTGTCTCCTCAGAACCATAAAAGGTACCAATTAAAAAAAAAATACATTTTTAAAAAGGTCAAAGTTTCCCCACCCACGAATTTGGTTATAAAAACAGCAAAGCAGGTTTTTTTTTTTTAAACTTGAATCAGTAAATTTTTTTAAATTTAAATAGTATCCTGTTTTGACAAAGTGCTAAACCACAGAATCTCAGTAGGAGGCTGGTAAGCTTTTGTCAATACTGGCTGGATCTCTCAACAGGAAACCTGGGATGGCTTCCTGTTGTCACTCTGTGATACTCTGACAGGGAAGGTGGACCCTTTTTTGTTCCATCCAGGAAATGGTCAGAATAACTGGATCCTGAATACATATACTTTACCGTGTTGTGGAACCCACTAGCAGACAACATCTGTATTGTATGTCTTGTTGTGTTAATGAACAGTGGTCTTCTGACGTCACTAAGTGTGTCTCCAGCTCTACATATGATATGGCGTCACTCAGCTCTATGTGACCCGTTCAACAAAGAACTGAGCAACCTTTCCCCTGCTTTGATCTATGATCTCATAGGTGTGGAGTTAAGCCGTGCAGGATCTCCACAGGTGTATGGGTGTGTGCGTTTGCCATATGTGTGCATGTAAACACCAGAAGCTAACCTCATGTGTTATTCCTCAGGAGCAGTAGCCCACCTCCCCCGCCCCCAAGAACTGGGTTTCTCTGTGTAGCCCTGGCTGTCCTGAAACTCGCCCTGTAGACCAGGCTGTCCTTGAACTCACAGACACCCACCTGTCTCTGCCTTCTGAGTGTTGGGATTAAAGGCTTCTGCCACCACTGCCTGGCTACCCACCTGTTATTTTAGACAATGTTTCCCATTGATCTGGAACTCACCAAAAGGATAAGCAGGCTAACCAGCAAATTCCAGGGCCCCCTATCCCTCTGCACAGGGCTTGTAAGTAAATACCACCATGCCTGGCCTTTTTTAAATGTGGATTCTAGAACTCTAAGTCAAGTACTCACCTTGTAATGAAGTGCTACCACTACCTTAAGATGGTCTCCACAGTCCCTGGACATTCTTGAATGTACCCAGCATCACTGAAGAAACCCAAGATACCCTTAAGATTTTTTTGTTAGTTTCATGCTGTCCCCTTTCTGTCTCAGTTTTGCATGTTCAATAGGAAGCTGCATTTTACTGTAAAGGTGACTGCATTTTTCTTATAGGGCCTTGAGGGTAAACAGCCATTCATTTCCATCTGTGAACACACATGTAGCTTGTGTTTGGTAGGGTGCCCGCTGCTTGGAAAGTCATTATTTTTCTGTAATGTTTATTCCCCTTGGTTGTGCATAGATAGATTCTATGCCCCAGTGCTGGATGGAGAGGTAGCCTATAATTCTGGTAGAATGTGTTCCATTTGGAACTAGGAAGCAAGTGATGAACCAAGAAAATAGCTTTTAATTTTACGTAAATCGGTTTTCTGTTTTGCTCTGGGGTAGACATTTTGCAGCCTAGGGTCACATTAGATGTCACTCATGATTCAGAATAGAGAGCTGCTGGAGAGAGTGTGTGGTAAGATGGAACGCAGAGTTTCGGCACACGTGCCAGTCATGGGCCTGGAGAAGGCAGAGATTGGCATCTCCAGCCTCAGAAGACAACGTTTATCTCCTGACCAGCCAGAGACACTGGAACTTAGAAAAGATGACAGTTCCAGATTCCGTAGGAGTAAATTAGCACGGCATTTATCAAATATGTCCTCCCCTCGCTTTTCTGGGACTCCATTACAAAATAATGGCATTGGTATCTTCTGCTGTCATATTAAGGGCCAAGGAGACGTCTCTCTTTTAGGGAAGCCTCGTACATCTGTCTCATACAGAACTGACCAACAGGCCAGGGTGGATAAACCAGGACAACAATAGGCACAGTCTCAGAGGCACAGAGTTACTTTTGTCCCTAGGACAGTTGTTCAAGTGGAGCCCTGGCTTCATGTTTGGGTTATTAACAGTCCAGCTGTGAAGGATTTCACTCCGAACTGTGTGCATAGCTCCGATTTCACATTCGCCCCTCCAGACCATCAGAAGCCTTAGCCCAGGGTGAAGAAACAGATTTATACCCAATGCACTGGCCTGCTGCTATATCTTTGGAAACGTTATTTAAATGTCCCATATATGTTGGTTCTTAATGCCCATCATAGAAGGGCCAAACAACATCTAGATTTCAGAGCTCCTGGTATGTGCCCCTCACTCAGCAAAGCCACTGAAAAAATGATGAGAACTTGGATAGTTGGTGATGATTCAAGGTAACTAGCAGCATTGCTGCCCAGAGACAACCTAAAGCCATTGGACTCTTCTTGTCAAAGGCTGCATTATTAGTGGGGAAGTAAAAAAGGCTAAGAAAATTGAAAATAGATACAGGACCCACAGCGGCACTGAAATAAGTAGATTTCAACAAGATAACTGGAAGAATAAGCAAACCCCTAGTCAGGAGTGAGTATTTTATGCTCAAATCTGTACATTTAAGCAATGATTCGTTTTTAAACATCATTTTACAGAGAGGGAATCAAAGCCTGTAGAAAATATCGTTAGCATTATTTAAGACAAGGTTAATCCACGAATAACCTATCCTGCATTTTAATGCGCTTCTTCTCAGTCAGGAATTTCGGTAACTTAACTTATACAGTTAGACGGCTTTTGGAAGGGGCCACCATGAAGAAAAGCTGCATTCCCTAGAATGTATGGATTACAATAAAGTAGTTGCTAACAGATTGTTAAATCATTTATTGCCAGACTCTATGAAAGTATAATTGTCATGATTTGGCATAGTGGATCTAGAACAAAAAAGAAACTGAAATGTCAGAATCAGCGTAAAGGGAGGAAGAAACTCAAAAGAACCAGTGTAGAGTTTGCACACACGTGGCACGTGTTTGTGTGTGTGTACAAGTGCATGAAAGTAAGAGACCTAGAAACACTTTGAGGGTGACCCAATGGACCAAGACACCACAATTACACTTTCATCATGAGTTTCTCTGGTGGGGGGTGGGGAGTTGTCTTAAATATCTTGCAGAGCCTAAAGTTATCTTGAAGGTTTTTTTTTTTTTTTTTTTTTGGTTTTTCGAGACAGGGTTTCTCTGTAGCTTTGGTGCCTGTCCCAGAACTAGCTCTTGTAGACCAGGCTGGTCTCGAACTCCCAGAGATCCACCTGCCTCTGCCTCCCGAGTGCTGGGATTAAAGGCGTGTGCCACCACCGCCCGGCATCTTGAAGGTATTCTGAGGTCTGCATGAATAGAGGACACTTTATTGAATTTTAAAATGGCATTGTAGGTGGACGCTGATAAGAAATATAAAAGTTGGTGACAGGTAGGTTTTAAGAGACTTCCTTCCGGAGGAAAGTTAGAAGAACGTGATGGTCATACGCATTCTGTGTGTGACCTGAGTGTGACACATTCTCGGTGTGACTCTGTGATGGTCAGCACGTGTCTATGTAGCTGTGAGAACCTCGCTCAGATCTGCGCATGATGGGAACGGGTGGGACTGTAGCTCGTAGACTCTGAAAGGTCAAGGGCTGGGTTACCCTTTGACATAGCAGAGAGTGTCCTCAGGACTCGCTCTCACTCCTGCGCTCCGGTTCTGTTCTGCTTTCTTTTTGTGTTGGCTCGTTCTCACTCAAAATCTCAGATAGACTTATTTATAGCTTGGCAACCCTTTTGATGAAGACTGGAGCTCCTGCCCAGTAATCTCAATAAAAACCTCTGCATTTATTGAATGGATTGGGTCACTTCTCCATCCTGTGGATGGGAGAGAAGAATGAAGCTGCGGTAGGCCTGGACCATATGCCCGCTCCTGGGTCTCCTGGGATGGAGCTGACTCCCGTGAAACTGTATAGATACAGACTAGAGGCAGTAGCCTTTAAGGTCTTCCCATTTCCCTTTTAAATATCTATGTTCCTATTAGGTATCATACAGACGTTTTCTCACCCCCATTATCTTAAGGGGTGAGGCAATGCTGTGTCACACACTTATAATTCCTTTTTATGTAGTTTCCATATTACACCCATTTCACAGACTGCTGTGTTCTGTACTGTAAGCATTATCTGATAAGATTCTCTATTTGGATAAGCATGCTATCATTATGCATATATGTGTGGAAGTCAGACAATAACCTGATGGCCTTTGTTTTCTTCCTCCATCGAGTAGAATCTGGGGATCAAACTCAGGTTGCCCAGCTTGTTGGCAGCAAGTTCATCTCACTGGGCCAATGATGGTTGTTAATAGCTTCCTTAGTTGATAAGCACTTGAAATAGAGCTAAGATAATGAAGAAACTGAGTCTTTTAAGCTTAATTAATTGAAATATTAGTAGTGACATTTGACTAGTGTCTGCCATGTTGGATAACTAAGATGTAGCTCAATGGCCAAATAGAGTTTCATGGCTTTTGGAACAAATGAAATATCTACAACCATGACTTAGATCTTGATGTCTTATGATTCTGGTATATAATACTCAGATGTAACTGTTCAATCATAATTTGTAGTTAAAATGAGAACATATCATTCCATTAAGTACAGACTTTTTTTTTATTTTTTGAGACAGGGTTTCTCCATAGCAGACTTTTTTTTTTTTTTAAATCTCTTTATATGTTCCCCAACCATGACAGAGTTCTTATTTGTCAGAGTTTGAGCATTGTACCTTTGTGGCTCTTTGTGAGCCTGCCCTTGTTGGATGGTTTGAAACCATGGAAAGAGTGTTTAATTTAGGTGTCAGGAGTTTGGGGTTCTGGTCTCAGTTCTGCTAACTACTATTTAGAAACGTGACCTTTTCCCCTGTTATCTTTCCTTCCTGGGCACCAGTTTCCTCATGTGGAAAATGAGGGGGTGAGGTTAAGACGATTTCTCAACCTGCTTGCTCGCAGCATCTTTGTGGTTGTGTGTCTCTTTCTTCATTCTTGTGGTCAGGATAGTAGTTGGAATTTCCCTGTGTAGTTGCTGAGAGCTGGTGTGGGGTTGGGAAAGAAAGGGAGAGATGCTTTAACTACAGGTGAACTATGGAATGGGGAAATATTTCCCATATTCCCATGAGGATCTGCAAGACTGCAGAGGACAGTCATAGTCTGCTTCCTGGTTGTTGTGTGTGCGTACGTGTGTGCTTGTGTGTGTGTATGTAGGTAAGAAGTTGTTGTCTGATCTCTTCCTCTACTGCTTTCCTCTTTATTTTTATTATTTTTACTCAGTATCAAGGATTGAACCTGGGATCTCTGACATGATAGCTCTGTCACTCAGAGACAGCCTTAGCCTTGACCTTGAGACAAGGTCTCTCACTGAACCCAGAATTCCCCATTTATGGATTCATCAAAGGTGGCTGGCCAGTAAACTTCAGCAACCTGCCCCCACCTCCATCTTTTTCTCCCTGCTCCCAGTACTAAGGTTATAGAGCGACTGTTCTATATATATGTTCCAGGGATTGGAACTTAGGTCCTCATGTTTACCAGGCACTGTTCTAATACAATAGAAATCAAGAAGAAAATTCAGAACACAAAGAAATGACAATTTCTCAAAGGTGTTATCTGTGGTCATCTGGTGTACTCTACTGGGGTTTAAATCACTGCAGAGATTAAAAACATAAGCAAGAGTTTTAGTAGAATTTAGTAGTATTTAGAGAAATAGGGAGTAACAGAAAGATCTGTATTCTGTAAGCTTGGGAACTTGATCCATTGAATAGTCATAATTAATACTGATTGGTTATTCTGAAAAAGGGAAATCCAGAGCTGATAAGACTGTTTCTGGTACCCAGGGGAGTTAGGGTTAATGGAAGCTATTTGGAGTGATTTCATTTGTAGACCTTGGACTTGGAAGGAAGAGATGAATCACAAACAAAGATCAAGAGGAAGGAAAGAACACTGGGCAGATTTGCAAGAGCAGGTAGGAGGATCTAGAGTGTTCCAAAGGACAGTGTGGTAGGATGTGTCAAACCAGTACAGAGGGAGCTGGGCATCAGCTGGGGCTGGAGAGAAGCAGGATGTTTATTTGGTGATCTCTTCCTGATCTTCAGAAGTGCCATATGATGGGCCCGTTGCTCTTGTGTGGTGATGGGAGAGAGCTGAACGTACGGGGGTGGTCATGCTAAAGAACTTGCATTGTAAATAGCCACTCCTCTGCCCCGTTTCCGATCATTTAGAAAAAAAAATTGCGTCTTGAAGCTGTATTTTTACTTTTTCACTGGCTATCTTTATGTATGGGAACAGTCATCTCTAGAGATTCATTTTCATTTCAAAAAAAATTCTAAAGGTGTTAATTGCATTTTTTGAAAACCCCTTATGTAATTATTTAAAATTATTCTACCGGCCCCATAAATCAGAACTTCCCCCATTATATGGCTGAGGAACATTTATGACCTGTTTAGACAGTTTTGATTTATAGGTTTAGGAAACAAGAATATAGAAACCATTGCCAGGTTTTAATTTGGAAATTTCTGTAGCCACATTTGTTTTTGCAGGAAGGAGAAACAGAAGGCTGAGAGGAGCAAGATGATTGGAGGGCTGTGGTCCACACTAGTGGGACACAAGGAAGAGAGAGGCAGAACCCCTGCTCCAAAGTCCTGTGTGTCCCTGTGTGTCTGTCTTTGCATGCTTTCGTCCCTTGTAAGGCATGATTCACGGCGTTTGTTTCATGTAACCGCAGGCATGCAACTCTGCATGAGTCCTAAGAACTCAGTCCTAAGACATAAAGAAAGTCAAACATAGACATGGGGGTGGGGTTGTGCCATGGATGAGGTAAGCTCCCTCACGTGTTTTAAGATACAGTTTAGGAATATGAGTATTTAAGCCTCAGAAGTGCTTGCCTTGTAAGGATTAAGACCTGCTTTCTGTCCCTACACATTCCAGGCTTGAAATCCCTGTCTTGGAGAACCCTGAGGCTCAGGCTCAGTCATTCAAGCGTCATCAGCGGCTCATCATCAGTGAGACTGTATAAAGACAATGGTCTTCTTAAGGATGACCTCTGGAATGGCCCCTGGCTTCTGGACACTGTGCTTATGCACGTACATTTAAAACAAAAGTAAAGCAGGACACAAACCAACAACTAGGCAGCCTGGAGTAGGCCTTGATTTTCACCACTCAGGAGGCCAGAGGCCGGTGAATTGCTATGAATTCTAGGCCGACCTCTCCTACACAGTGAGACCCTGTCTCAAAGCAAACCAAGTTTATGAAGTGCAGTACAACAAGGCACTGTGATGCATACACAATGAGGTGACCTGTCTGCGTGCTTTCAGATTGGAACAGGCCATGCTTAGGGAAAATCCCTGACTTGACAATGCTCTTAATGGTCAATTAATAACAGCAGCACTCCAGTTTAAATCTGTGAAACACGGCGACAGGCAAATTTAGAAATGTGTTTGAGTGATCCAAAAAACTGAGAGAAGATAGAGGAGACAGAAATTGTCTTATTGAAGGAGGAAGGTGAATACTTAATTTGGTGAGAAGAAGTCTCAGCAGGTTGAAGTTGTAGATCAGAATGAAAAAGGTCTTTAATGGGAGTGAATGCAAACTCCGATCCAAGCACCGAGTGACTAACTCCAAGGTAGCAAGCAGTTCAGTTCCTGTAGCAATTAGTCAGGGGATGATAGTCAAACCAGCAGGAGCCAATCAGGGTCTAGCAGGGGGTGGGGGCCCCTGCGGACCTTAGGCTGGCTTATAGAATAATGAGGGAACAATCCCCTGGCCTTCCTCTGAACTAGACAGAGGGCACATGGACCCCTGCCCTCCTTGCTGGCCACTCTAGCTATAAAGAAAGTCATGGGGAAACCCAGCTTACCAAGTACCTAATGAGAGGCACAATCAGGGCACTCCCGAGTCTTTGGCTCTGCAAGGGAAGATCAAGTTGCCTGCTGGCTGGGACTGTTCAGTGGCCTTGGGGCAGCGTGCACTGTGGTCCTCCTACAGATCTTCCCTGTTAACTACCTTTGTCTTTAAATGGTGTACAATCCTTTTATTACTGCTATTATAGAGAAGAGTCTCCTTGGATAATACAGATCTCTTTTCACAATGTCCTGTTACTAGAAACACTTGATCAGTGTCTTCAAGCCTATATTGTTGATCTCTCTCTCTCTCTCTCTCTCTCTCTCTCTCTCTCTCTCTCTCTCTCTCTCTCTGTGTGTGTGTGTGTGTGTGTGTGTACATGTGTATTTTATTTAATTTTTATGTTTTCAACAGGCTCAACAAAGCTCAGCAGGTCTTGAACTCGTCATTCACCTCTCTCTACCTCCCAAGTACTGTTTGTGCTACTTTGCCCAGATGAATTCTTTCAGTTCGACTAAACTAGGAAGAACAATGGAAGCTGGTGGTATTTTAAAAACCCCAGAAATGCCTAGAATAGCTTGTTGGTCTCAGTCATTCAAGTGAACGTAGGGCTATATACTCTATTCTTGGTTATACCTGGACTATTTCTGTTAGTTGTTTTGTTTTTAAAGTTTGAAAGAAGCTGGTCCTGGACCCTGTGTGTCATCAACAAGACTTTGCATAACATGGTGGTGCTGGCCTGTTTCTCTTACATAAAGTGTTCCTCTTATATGCAGAAATGACATTTGGCAAGTACTTGGTTTCATTTTCCTCATAACTGATATAGGTCTTGTAGGTGGCAAAAGAAGACAAAGTCACTAATTTAACTTTTTGATGTTATGGTTCAGAGAAAACATTTGCATGAGAAAATAATACATATAAATGTATACACACACACAAGGGTTGGATGTGATTGTGTACATCTGTTTTTGCTTTGTTTTTTCAAGACAGGGTTTCTCTATGTTAGCACTGGCTGTCCTGGAGCTCACACTGTAGACCAAGCTGGCTTTATATTCACAGAGATCCTCCTGCCTCTGCCTCCCAAGTGATGGAATTAAAGGTGTGAGCTACCACTGCCCAGCTGATGGCACACATGTTTAATTCTGGCACTTGGGAGGTAGATTGAAGTCATCCTGGTCTATGGGGAGAGTTCCAGGCCAGGCAGGGCTAACACAATGAGACCCTGTCTCAAAAAAAGAAGATAAGAAAAGAAAAGAAGAGAAAAGAGAGAAAGCATTGTTTCCTTTGTTTATTTTTGGTGTACACATTCATCTGATGGTTGGTAAGGCCCTTCTGCAGGACCTGCTGGGATGCTAGGGAGTCAGAAAGATGATCTTGTTTTTAGTTCCATGCCATGGGTTATTGTAAGGAGACAGCTTGTTGGTTCCCAACTACTCAGCCCCGAAATAATCACACAGAAACTTTATTTCTTAAATCACTGCTTGGCTTATTAGCTATAGCTTCTTATTTGCTAACTCTTATATCTTAATTTAACCCATCTCCATTAATCTGTGCATCACCACAAGGTCGTGGCCGATCAGCAAAGTTTTGGCACATCTGTCTCTGGCAGCGTCTCCATGGCTTCTCTTTGACTCTGCCTTCTTCCTCCCGGCATTCAGTTGAGTTTTCCCTGCCTAGTTCTGTTCTACCTTATCAGGCCAAGCCAGTTTTCTTTATTCATTAATGGTAAACACAGCATTCAGAAGGGACTCCTACATCAGTTGGTGGGAGGATAGGTAAGTCAGGGCCTCTTTTATTGGGTATGTTCATCTTTATGTTGGAAAAGATTTTGTTTTTACCTAATTGAGGAGTAATTTTTGATATTTAGACTTGGCTTCTTTCTCCTATTCTATAGGATTAGCTTCATTGTGTTAGATTGGTCTTTTGTTCCCTCTGCCCCAATACGTCCCTTAGTTTATTAGAAACAATTGAATGAGATCCATAGGAGCCTCCTGTGCAGGCAGAAGCCTCCCAAGAAGGTATGCTAAAACTAGGCCCCGTGGGTCAGAGATTAGAGCCATGGTGCAGAATTTGAGAGAGATGTGAATGAATGGTCAGTGCTTTCCTAACTGTGGGGATGTGTCGGGGCCCTGTTCTATTCCATAGATTGTAGCCTGCAGTGCTTGCTTTGAAAGTTGCTTCTACGTGGATAAGAGGTCCAAGCTTTTGTTGTATTTAATTGAATAGCAAACTATCTGAGTCTAATTTGGTACTACTTGAACTTGTTGGACATCAGAATATCTAACCCTTGAGCGTATTCTCATTCAGTTTATGTCCATACCCTAAGTGGATGTCAAACTAGCCATCTAAAAGAATCCGGAAGTTCATCATAGATCCACTAAATCAAAATCTCTTTCCTGAAGCTCAGAGATCACAGCTTGAAAGCACATCAAGATGGCATAAAGAAGGTCAGACTACTGGCTTGGGAAGCAGTAGGTGTGTGATTGACCCAGCTGAGGTCAACACTAGGAGAGATGTTGGCAATATGGAGATGTGATGGATGAAAGACTGGGACCGGGGCGAGACAGGAAATGGATAAAACTTGGATTTAGCAAATACAGTGAAAGTGAGAAGACAAGAAAAACGTCTCGGCATCCCAAGGATGCTGTTAGAGCATGGGTTTTAATTGGCCAGCCATGCGAGGTCACCACATTTGCCAGTGTTCGGGCTCCTGTCATCTACTGTGTTATGTTTGTGTGTACTGTTCCCATAGTCTGCATGCCTTCTTCGCCTGTCAGTGGAACTTGCTGTGCAGAGCAACATTCTTTTAATAATCAGTCTGACCTTCGTCTCATTTCAAAATGTCCTTCATCCCAGAGGTCCAGGTGAGAGCCTCTTTGCTAGGATTCCTGCGTGTCAATTTGGTGTTAACTAGGAACATAACCATGGCCAAGAGCAGTCATTCAAAGTCCCGAAGTCACTGACCAGTTTCCATTTTTCACTTCAGGAAGTATATTAGAAACTTTGAAATGAATCTTAACTATAAACTTGTTAGGCTATTAAAACTTTGATGCTCCGGGGGGTATGAGCTGAGCCCTTTCCATAACCAGTCTGGCTGGGACTCAGTGGAAGGTTGGAAAATGGGTTAAAGGTTCTGAAAAATTAGGTCTCTAGGGTTGGGGAGATTTGCCGCATTTTTTGAACAAGAATGAGTACATGAGTTTGGATCCACAAAACCCATGTAAATAGACAAGTTAGTGGGCATCTACCACCCCACTGCTACAAAGACAGAGAGAAGCCCTGCCTTCCCTGAAGTTTGTAGGTCAACTGTTGTCACAGACAAAACATCCCTGAGCCCCTGTCAAACAAGGTGAAAGGCAAGGACTGACTGCTGAGTTTGTCTGCTGACATACATACATATGTTGTGGCACACACACACATATGTACTCACACATATAACGACACACAAACATACTCACATCATGCACACAAACTAGGTTTTTCAAAGTTCGGTCTCTCTCTCTCTCTCTTTCTCTCTTTTTTATCCATTTTTTTCTTGACAATTCTTGCCATTTGGAAGAGAATAAACCTCCAAAGAAATGGCCTCAGTAGATCCTGGAGATCTGGCTCTTCAGCAGACCATCACATTCCTTTGGCACATCCAGGAGATGCTCTGGCTGGTGAATGTTGCTCACCTAGTCAGCTGGGCATTCAAATGAGGTGGCCTTTTTGCCCTCAGGGAGCTGTTTCCTGTTCTAGTAACCTTAGATTTCAAGCACAAACCAAGCAAATTGTCTTCTTTTATTGCATGAAGAGTTACTGCACAGGGGCATTTTGGAAGTTAGGATATACCCTCCCCCACTTAGGAATATAAGAAGCCCCGAGGACTGAAATCATATTTTGGTTTGTGGAAATTCATTATGGTCAAGGAAGAAAGTTGTGTGTGATGCCAATGACAGCAGTGGGAAGAATTTCACTGTTGACAGAACCCCAAGTGGTGACCTGTTCCATGTTCTCTAAGCCCCTGGTAATTGAAGTTTGAGGAAACTGAGGCATAGGGAGATTGGATATTTACCAAAAGTATAGGCAGGCACCATGTAGGGCCACGGCCACTGGCTGGTGTCTGTCTAGCCATGTGTTGGAAGGAGGTGGGGAGCCAAGTCTCTCCCCCAATAGAAAGGAGTGGGAAGTGCACCCTAATCAAAGGAATGCATGTGCCAGTTGTTTCAGCCCCTCAGTCTTCTTAATCCTTCATCCTGCCCCGGGGCATTCGTCTAAAAAGCATAAAGGATACCACTTTAGGATGAATTTGTACCCATCAGCTGATGATCTGTGGTCACATTTGTCTTCCAAGGGAATCAAACTGGATTGGCCCCTGTCCTCGGCTTACATCTAGCCCCAGGCTCATCTCTAGGGAAGTGTTATGGATCCTTAAGTCCCAAGTCTCCACTTGCTCATGATAAGATATTGGATATGTTATTTAAAGTCTTGGAGCCTTTATCTATCTATCTATCTATCTGTTAAGTGGGTATACCAGTCTGTGCTTCATGCCTTTCTGCTGGTGAGGAGGAGTTACCAGAGATGCTATGGGCATCACACGCTTCCATGGTTACCTCTGATTTTATTTTCAGTCATGTTGCCAGGTACCATGCCACCTTTCATTCCCCTTTAATTTGCCAGATTCTCAGCCAAAGTCCCAGGGCATAACCCCTATCTATGACCCTCAGTGACCTCTTTATAGGATTCCCATCACCTTTCTGTTTAGGACTGGCTATGGTCTTTTGTTGTTGCTTTTCTTGCCTCTTGCCTTTAAGTCTCCCGAGCTCCACAGATAGCGTAAAGGCTGCCCAGTGAGAAAGCTGGAGTTCTCGAGGTGAGAATGCTTAGAGAGTCCTGCCTCAGCTCTGTCATTCAAAATGACTGCACAGGAATCCCCTGTGTTACCAGAATCAGAGGGCCTCTAGACATATGTCTGCACACTGGCACACTAACACCTGTGCAAAAGAATGTTGCAATGTCTACCCACTGTGAGGCAGGTAATTGCTTCTAATGTGGATGAAGAAATGCAAAATGTACTTTATGATTCAGCGGTAAGCAATACCTTCTGTGGAGTTCTGACCCACATCTCTCTTGCTGTAACTCCAAATCACCATCTCCAGGGGGCAGTGGGGACAGACACAGCCCTGTTTCATGGGATGTCATGGCAGGGCATGGCACCATTGGAAGGCTGGCCCTGGTGAGGCATTGCAGCTGCTGAGGTTGACCTTTGAGACCCTGTCCACCAAGAGGTCAGGTTTAACCTGTGGTGGAGAGGGTAGAGGCAAGATACCGAAGTTGGAGGGTAGACTGTGGCGGATGCTGGCAGATGATGGTGAACGCTGACTGATGCTGGAGGGTGTCAGCGCACAGTTCACCACAGTGCCCTTCAGTCCCAGAGGTCTGGACTGTTGGGTTGTGACATTACATAGATGTGCCCTGACCCATCTCAAAAACTGGACATCAGGGAATTTAATTAAGATCAATTAGACATCCCTCCTATTGTTCAGACACAATGCCTTATTTGTTTGAAAAGAGGGAAGTTCTATATGACCTGAAAGCTTCCTGCTTGATCTGCTCTTTTTCTCATGAAGAATGAAATGCCATTTGCAATAATACAAAGAATCCATAATCGGCCTGCAGGCAGGACTGCATACTTTCGGTGTGTGTGTTTTCTCCAGAGCTCTTTGATTCAGAAGGGACCTGGTGTCTCAGCGAAGGTTGTTTCCCAAGTTTCCCCTGCAGTCCAGCCTTAGGGGAGGCTTTGAGCCTGTCATTCCCAACATCCTCCTGATGCATGACACTGGCCCTTCACCTATTTCCGGGATGACACAGAAGCAGTGAATGGCTTGGGAAGGAAATTCAGAAATGATTTTGGTGGGAGGAGGCTTCAGGCAATGGACACAGACCAACCCAGGTGGTTAAGGAAGAGAGGGGAAAAGTTACATGCCCAAAGATTGCCACTGTGTTTGGAAATTAGGGCATCTCGTGTCTACATCTGCGACCTTGTCTCTGCAGAACCCATCATGTCGTCAAGCATGTGGATGACGGTGCCTTAGTCCATGCAACACAGCTGCGGGTATTTCTTCCCTTGTGCCCTCCACCCTCTCACCCCTGCATCTTTTCTTGTTGGGTTTTGTTTGTTTCTGTGAGCAGGCCTTGTTACTTACCCAGGTTTGCCTCAAACACATGCTCCTCTTGACTCAGCCTCCCTATTCATGGGACTGCAAGTGTGTACTACCACGCCCAGATAATAGGATTTATTTTTCAGATGACAATTCCGGTCAAGGCTGCACACAAGTGTATTTATGGTTCTTGCTCTTTGCCTTCCTTACTGGTGACTTGGTGATTCCCAAACTCTAAAACACATGCTACCTTTTGCTGTTGTTGTTTGACTTGTTTTGAGGACAGTGTCCGTACTACCCAGCTAGCTTTAAATTTGCCATGTGTTAGAGGGTGGCCATGAACTGTTCACTTTCTATCCCAGTGCTAGGATTAGAGGTGTGTGCCCCTCTATATCTACCATCTCTTTCTGTAACATGGAGTGTGTGTGTGTGTGTGTGTGTGTGTGTATTCTTACATGTATGTTTGTGTTCGATATGGGTACCTGGTACCCAAGGAAGTCAAGACAGGGTGTCAGATCCCCTGGAACTGGGGTCACATATGATTGTGAGAAGTCACATGGGTACTGGAAACTAAATCCAGATCCTCTGCCAGAGGAGCAAGTCCTCTTAACCGCTGAGCCATCTCTCTACCCCTCTTTGTGTCCTTACACTGTGCTCTGGTTGTTTTACATAGGGCTATACCTACAGATTAAGGTCAGTTGGGCCCTCTTCCATCCATCTATCGCTTTGTCTGCGGGGAAATATGTAGACCCTAAGAAGGGATATGATTTACGCACAGCTACAGTATTCACTCGTGACAATGTCAGGAATGAGATCCAGACCCCCCGAGGCCCAGCTTGGATGAGAACTTGCTCTGCCTGCCTCTTGCCTCTTTCTGTGCCTGTTGGATGTGCTCTAACGAGGAGCTGTCTGGAAACTTCATGAGCCTTCAAAGACTGGCCTGGGGAGTCCGAGGTTCCCTGTGAGGATGCACCGCTTAGGTTCCCTTCCCATGCTCCTGTTCCCGTGGACACCTTCTCCCTCCAGCCTCTGCTTCCTTCTCCCACTCCCAGTTAGAGCAGGCCTCCTAACTTTTCTCTCTAAAAGCAGATACACTCTTGCACTTTGCTATGGCTACTCTTAAAGGTAGAGGGTTAAGTGTCTGTGTGTGTGAGATCGCTGACTATTAAGGAAAGAAAAGTGAGCTGTCCAAAGCTTCTGGGCTACAGAAAGCATTTTCCATGTAGTGGTTTCTTTGCCACACTCTGTGGAAGGCAATTATCTTTGGAGGGGATTCCACGGCCCTGTGTGGGCTTCCCTGGTGTAAGGTTTATTGTCCGCCGGATTGGGTGCTGTTTCTAAGAGCATTCGCTTGGCATCGAATGCGCTGTCAGGGGTGCGACTTTCCGAATGCTTCTGAGGTTGTGACACTAAGCTTCATTTTCCCATCCTGAGATGTATTTTTGAGACGCTATGCAGGGATTTGTGCAAGCCTCATGCTTCCCATTGACACCGACAGGGGTTGCACTTCTAAATCCCAGCACTCCACTGTGGAAATTTACCCTCTAAAAGCCAGAGTTCTCCTGCAGCCCCAAGGCTGGCCTCCAAGTACTGGGTAGCTGGATGGGGCCTGAAGCGCAGTATCCCTTTCTTTGGGGGGGGGGGGTGTCTTTTTAGCTAATGATTCAAAAGTTAAGATTTTTTTTCACTTATGGGACAGGCACGAGAGAGCCCTCCTCCTTTTATGGATCTTCTTTCTGAATGCCAGAAGAAAACTTGAACTTGACTCAGCTGAAATACTAAATCATGAAACCTTAGAGACTATTGAAATGGGAACAGTGGCCCATTACTGCTAAGAAGGTGTTTTATTGAAAATGCGCTGACATATTCTCCCTGGAGAGTGTGCAAGAGAAGGCAGGATGCCCGGCAGTCATGCAGGTTGCTCTCCTAGGCAAGCTAAAACATAGAGTTTGCACTGCTGAGCCCTGAGCCCTGAGCCAGCAGGCAGTAGAATAGCTGAATGTTGGTTTGCCCATTAAAAAGTACCATATTTCCCCCTGCTTACGCACCCCCTCTGCTTTGCTTCAGTCTCTTAATGTGCGCATGTTAGTTCATAGATCCTTACACGCCTTTCCTCTGTCTGGCTCTTAGAAGTTGTCTTCCAAATAAGTTGAGCTAGATGAAATTTCCTAACCCTGGCAGGCTTACCAGCAGAGGGCAGGCGTAAAGAAGGTTTTGACACGAGGGTGTGTCAACCCAGGGTCAGAGGAGGGTGGCGTGGCATAGGAGGAGGATCTGTGAGCTTTGTTTCCAGGGCAAGATGGGACATGCTCCCCTGCCTCTTAGCCCGCCTGTAGCACGCTCACACCACAGGCCTCCTGAAAAGCTGACTCCACTAACGGTGGTCAGTGGCTTCATCTGATATCAGCGAGTTTCTACATAATTAAGCGTTAAAAAAAAAATTAAAAAGGAATTTCATTCCCCCCAAGAGCCCTCTCATCATTCCTCTTCAGTGCCCTCTCCCTGGTAAGCTTCCTGCCCAGGGTTAACATGTGGGGAGCCATAGACGCTGTCACTCTTGGGAGGGGACATGAAGAGTGTCATTTGGTGGTGGTCCTGACCCCTGTCCCCATGGGGGAATTCTCTCCTGCCCTAAGACATGCACAGTTTTGAGAATTTAACACACATCCATGTAATCTGTTGCAACCCCGTAGCTGAAGCAGCACACTAATAAATTTCATATCATGTTAAAGCAAGGGATTATAGTTTTATCATAAACAAGAGAGGGTAATTTATTAGTCAATTGGATGCAGGGTCCGAGAGGTTGGATGAATTTATTTACTTTGATGCTTAGGAATGTCTTCACATTTATCGTGACGGAGTTTTTTTTTTTCCTTCCTTTTCTTTCTTTCCTTCTTGTTGAGACAGGGTCTCAGTGAAGAATTTTAAAACATTTTCTCTTCTAAATGTTTTTGCATAGCTCACGTACCCCTTATAAGTCCCTAAAATGTTGCTAAGTCCTACTGTGTATGCATATCAATTACCCAGGGACGCCGACATTATAGAATGTTGCATTTGGTGAAGATGTGAATGGTAATTTGGAGACTGTCATAAAGAGAAACTTGAACTCCTGTGCTGCGGAGGCTTTTCCCTTGGCCAAACTAACAGGCACAGATGAAAAACAACATAATTAGTCTTATTGTCAACGTAGACATAACAGCGACATAAACAGTATTGATAGGCAGCTAACTGCTCCAGCTCCCTGCAGATGGATGATGTATTAATTTATATTTTTAAGTAAAAGCACCGCTTAAATCAAGACAGAAACGAGCCTCCTTAGAGACAAATGCCCAAATCTCAGGAATGGGGCATGGCTGTTGCAATTTAGAAACTCTAATTGGCTGGCCCCGCTGGTGGTCTTTGGAGACTGCTGCCGGGGAGTTTGTTCTGAGGAAGCAGGTCTCCCTGGCAGTCCATCAGACGTGCGGCTGGATGGAGAAGGACCTAAAATTTCTATGCCCTGGCCTCAGAAAAAGAATCACTTGCTAAATTTTTTTTTTTTTTTTGTCATTCTATTCTGGGTACTCTACTAAATTAATGAAAAAGTGGCGCGGGGGGGGGGGGAGTGTTAATACAACCATTAAGAAGACCATGAGCTTGCATTAAATTTTGGCCTCTCAGACACACAGTTCATTTTTGGACCCATCAATGCGTCCTTCCTCTGACTGTATGCAAGCCGCTCTGGCCAAGCAGATGCTGAGAAGTACGCGGGCCAGAGCCCCGTGACCGTGTCTACGTCTCTGCCGTGGCACCATTTATCAACATGTCGAATAATGTCGTGAGGGGATGTTCCTTCTGTCTCTTCCTTCAACACGTCCTGTCTCCGTTCCCAGCTCAGAACGGGGCAGTAAGACCTTTCACTTTCCTCAGTGTTCAAGGCTGAGGCTCCACAAAACCAAATAGAACGCCCCACTCTAGTCCCAGGTGTATTATTTGGTGGTTAGAGTTTGGTATGGGATCACAGTAATCTGGTCTTAAGTGCACAGCCAGTGTACAATGGACTCATTTAGCAACTGACAGGTTTCTTAATATGTGGTGTTTGAACAAGACTGTGTCTGTTGTGGGTGTTAGGATGTGGGCATCAAAAATATTTTTAAGTACAGTATTTATCGTTTCCTTCGCTCTTCCTTAAACATGAGCCTCCCCCACCCCTACCTCGGGTATCCTGTCTGTGTAACCAGGCTCCCCTCCCCCCAGTGTCTGTTTTGCCTTATAGACTCATGGTTTGACTCATGGGGAAACAAAAACCACTTTGCCTTTCTGGTTTGTTGTTTGTTTGTTTTTGTTTTTCTGTTTTGAGACAAATTGTCATGGAGCCCGAGCTGGCCTGGAACTTGTTATGCAGTTGAGGATAACCATGAACTCTTGGCCCTACCTCCCAAGTGCTGGTATTACAGACATGTTGACCACCAAGCCTTGACTCTCAGTTTATATTACTGAGTCTCAGTTTTTCCCTCTAAAAAATGGGATGGCAATTTCCATTCAAGTTACAGCTGCATCAGCTCCTGGGTTGAGTAACCAAGCTAATGCCCCCACAGTAAACCTAATTGTTTTCCTTCCTGTTTTTTCTTTTTCTTTTTTGCCTTTGCCTTTTTTGCCTTAGCTTTTCCCAAACAACTTTGTGTTGAAGGTGATGAAAAATGGCAGAAATTATGACTGCTCTGTCGCTGGGAGGTTCAATATTTATATATTTTCCTCAAGGCATGGAATGTAGCAATTCTCCCTGAATGCCAGGGCCAAAAACCTCATGAGGCCAGCCTAGGATTCCCAAGATTAACCAAAATATCCCAGACTCCTACAAAGAAACACAGGTTTCTCACTGGTGGGGCGATTCCTTACCCACAACTAGCCTGAGTCACTATATCATGTATCTGTTTGGAGAGGGTGGCCTGGGCTCCAGGTGGCCTCTTTCTGGGCCGGTTGCTCAGCCATTTCCCTCTGCCTGGTCTCCTATCCTCTTATCCAAACCATAAACCCTTCACACACAACTTCCCCAAGGGGCCTTACCAGGCCTCACAGTGCTCCCTCCTGCTCCGCAGTCCCATGGTGCTCCCAGCTACCACCATGCAATTTAGCAGCTGAGTTCCCATTGGCATTGCGTCACTCCGTAATTATTCCTGTAAGGCTGGCCTCCACAGCTGGGTCCTGTGCGTCTGTAATGTTGTTGTTTGCCTGTTTGTTTACTGTTTGTTTTGGAGCTCCTAGTGACTATTAACTGATAGGCACTGACCTGCATGGAGGTAGCCCTACTTGTCAAAGCAGGCATGAGTTTTCTGGATGCTCCTGCAGATCTCAGGCTGGAGGGAACACGCCGTTCATTTCCAGCTCACCCCAGCTCTGTTCACACTTGTTCACTCTCAAATTCATTTTTTTTTAAAAAAAAAATATATCACTGTATGTTTCAAAATGGCTGTTTCTACTTTCTGAGGGGGTATTGGTTTGAGGAAAACTTCCTCTATTTTCATTTCCTACTTTGGGGCTCCTGCCTGCCCTTCTGGAAGAAGCAACCTGTTTCTTTAAGACTCAGAGTTCTACTGATTGAGGGGTTAGGGCGTTCTGTCAGATTCAAGACCCTTCTCTCACCCCTCTCCCCAAAGCTGCCCTGGGGTTCTTCATTGAATATTCATGCAAGGGTTGGGCGACATATCTGTGACCTGGAAGAAAAACAAAGGCCATTAATAAATTTGTTATCCGACATAAAACACTTCAGTGTGGAGAGTGGTGTCCACTAAACCCATTTAACAACTGAGGAGATGTGGAAGGTGAGGGGTGGGAGGCTCTCGGATTTTCCAACCAGATTCCCTGGCTGGGGGAAAGTCTAGCCCTGCTGACCTCACTGAAGTCCAGGTGTTTTCTTGATTAGAAATTTTACTAGTATGCTTACTTTCAGGTTCATAGCAACCTGTGTTTAATGCACCTCAAATTGGAAAATACTTTCAAGTAAGAGCCCTGGAAATTTACTAGGTTTAAACGGTGTTACTTAAAAAAAAAAATCATATTGAAGAGAAGTGAGTAATCATTGATATCACTGTTGTTTCCTTGTTAAAGAAAATAATAAAAAAAATGTTTTGGTTAGTTTTGTTGTTTGTTGTTGTTTTGGTCTTTTGAAGTAACTAACTACACAAACCAGAAAGTTCTCTAAGTTTGCAAATGGCAAAATCGAGACGTGATTTCTGAGACTGCTCATACTAGGCTAACCTGCCACTTAAATCCTGCCACTTGAGCCAACAAAGTTTAGCATTATTGGTGACTTTAAAGAAAAGAAAAAAGCAACACTGCTCTTCGCTCGCCGCATCTAAGCAGTGAGTGTTTCTACCCGAGGTCATTTCAAAGTGCCTGTTGAGAGGCGCTTTTGTTGTGGCTGATGTTGCATAAATAAGAAAGGAATTTCAAGAATTATTTCTTAGCAAACGTGTGGCAGCTGTCGTTCTAGAGGGGAAGTAGCGACGAGGCACGTTGGGTTGCGGATTATTTGGAGCCCCATGTAGGGTTTTTTCCCTGCGTGCACGGGCACACTTTGTGAAGCGGCCTCTGGATCGGCAAGGGTGGCTGGGAGACTAAGGCTGGGCCCCACCACCGACGTGAAGCGAAACTTCTCCACCGAAGCGGGTTTTCGAGGAAAGGCGCAGCCGGGCGCCCCGCAAGCCTGCCCCTGGGCCGCTTCGGTAGCTCGGAGCAGCCGGGGCTGTGGGCTTGCTTGGAGGAGGGCGCATGGGTGGCCCTCCTGCTCAGCGTCCCCGAAGGTTAGGACAACTCTTTGTCAGTTTCAAAGAGGGAAACAAACAAGCCCTTTCCCCAAAGCTGGCTGGGCAGCGGGGGCCCAGGGCACAGAGAGAGAGAGAGGGAGAAAGGGGTGGGGGGAGAGGAGATGCGCGCCCCGGCGCGGAGCCCGACTCCGGCCCAGACGTCAGCCCGAGGGGGGTCACCGGGTTAACAGCAATTAAAGAGGAGTTGCTGGGGAGACAAAAGGCGGGCGGCGGGGCCGAGCGTCGGTTTCACCTGCCGCGCGCGGAGGGGGCCGGGGCGCGGGGCGCGGGCGGAGCCCATTGTGTGGGGCGCAGCGGCGGCGCGGGGTGTTTAGAGGCGGGTTGTGATTGGTGGAGCAAGGCGGGGCGGGTGGGCGCGGCGCGGCACGGCAGCCCGCGAGCCCGAGCGCCCCTTGCGCGTGCAGTCCGCCTGCACCGAGGCCGCCGGACCCAGCCCGGCCCCGCGCGGGCGCCCCGAGCCGGCTGCGCGCGCCTGGCGGCTACATGGAGAGTGTCAGGTTGGTCCCGGTCCTCCTCCGTCTTTGCCCCGCTTCGCTTCCTCCTCCTTGTCCTCCTCCTCCTCTCCCCCAACCCACCCCATCATCCCGGGCTGTGCGCTGCCAGCTTCCCAGGGTTCCGGGGGACCTCGCCAGGGAAGGCAGGGGCGCCCCGCAGCCTTCAACTTGACTCTCAGGCTCGGCAGCCCCAGCCCGGGCGCTGTTGATCAACTTGGAGCGGAGTTGCGCTCTGGAAGTGGAGGCGGAGAGGAACAGAAGGGTGGGAAGTCAGGCCTGTGGGTCCTGGACACAGATCTCCCTCGCTGTCTGTTAAGCTCTCTTGTCTCTTTTTAAAAATTGTTCCTGGGTGAAGTGGAGTTGGGAGTTGGAGGAAGTCCTGCGTGTATTTCTCTCTTTCCCTCTGCCTCTTTCCCCGGTGTTGGCGATTCATTTACCGCTGGTGTGGCCTTCGCGCAGCCACTTTGGTAAAGCCCTTTTGGCTATCCCTCGGTGCCATCCCTCCACACCACTCGGGGGACATCCATCTGGGGTATGTGATTAATGTCACTCTCAGAGCGTGTGAAATAGAAAACCCTTCCGTCTCAGTGGAACCAGTGTGGCGGTTTCTTTGGCTTCTGGTAGTTTGTTTCTGTCTGTCCAGGCGTCTGTCTTTGCAGCTTAGCTGTTGATTTACAAGGAGTTCGCACCCACGGTAAGGAGGGAGGGAAAGGAAGGAGAGAGCCCAGCATCTCAGCAGGCAGGCATACTGTGCCCTGCACTCCGGCAGGTTGGAGATTCGCATCCACTCTGGCTTTCCTTGGCCACGTTCATAAAGTAGTGAGCAAGGTTTGGGTTGGAAGGGCCGGAGGCTGAAGGCTTGTCATCGTGAACTCCCGTCCGAACTGGCCTTCAGTGTAGCTAACTAAACTCTTCGAACTGCAAGGGACTTTTTCTTCCCCCTCTCAAGAATGGTGATGGGAAGCTGAGGACCTTTAGGAAAAGGATGGTAGTTTCAGAACACAGCACATGTAGTCTCTTCCTCCCTGGGGTTAACTCCTTCAAGGCCTTCCGGTTGCAACTAAAATGTCTGATAATTGTTACATGCTCGTCCACACAGACCAAATGTTCTAATCAAGCCCATTTAAAAATGCAAATCACCTCATTTCCATAGATTCCAACATTCTGAAAGTGACACATTTGGGGGAAAAATAAGGCAGATAACAGGAAATGTGAATCATACTATCAGTGACTAATCTGCCTAAGGGGGGGAAAAACCTTACATGTATTTTATCATTAGGAAGTTAGGGTAAAAAGCTGATTTCATTTTTTATTTTCAGTTAAAGATGCAAGTGACTTCTTTATTTCTGAGGCGACCCTTTTTGCTCTGTGCATTTGTTTGTGAAATAATTTCCATGAAGACATACATATGCATACGTATGTGTATATATGCATATGTGTGTTATATATACGTATATACATATGAAGTTAAAGAAGGTGTATGTGGTAAAGTGTTACAAACTCCTGTCAGTGTCAAAGAGAGCTCGAACATAATCAGGTTAAGAATCTATTTCAGAATTTATTTGATGTGTTGCTGTTATTGCTGCTTAAAAGAATAGCAGACTATCTTGGATGTTTCAGATTCAGCGCTCAGTAAAACAAATCAAGGCGAGGAATTTTGCAGCATGGGGGGGGGAGTCTCTATTTTATGTGGTTCTTTGTAGCTGCCTGACACATTTCGATGAAAAGTGTGTAAAAATGAAACCAAAATACAGACTGCCTGCCCAGACACTGGCTGCCAGAGTCACTGGGATGTGGTAGAACTCTGTGGCTGACACTTGATAATCGAAGTTGATTTATTGTTCATTAGTACTGCATTAGCCCTTTCAGGCAAGACAGTTATTTGTCTAGTGGCCGTGAGGAGTGAGACGGCAAGCACCTGTCACTTCGAAGGCATGATGACATAAGCAAGCAAATATCAAAATGATGCAAATTAAAATGCATTTGACTAGGTAAAATACCACCGAGCCACAGTTTTTTTTTCCTTCAAGACAAATTAGCACGGCTCAATTCTAGTGTAGAAGAGATAAAAATGAATCAAACATCCTTGTTTTCCAACCGTAAGGACTCTACAGAAAGAATGCTAGGAGTGGACTTTGTATTTGCCAGTTTGCCTGAAGAACTACCTTTCCTCCCAAATCTGCAGCTTGTCTAACAGAAAGTTGGCCGTTTAGAGAAAGGAGAAACACAGCCTTTCAGTGATTTAATCCCAAGTAATTGAAAGAGAAGGTAGGCTTTTGTGTTGTGTTTTTTAATAAACATATTTCATCAGATGAAACTTTTGAGTTTGGATTGCTTATATGAAAATTGATGACATCATAGCTAAGCTATGATAATGTCGGATAATAATGTCAACTGCATTTTCTGCAGTGTGTCTCACTCTCGTTTTCTTTCCCCCCCTTCCTTCCCTGGAAGGGAATGATCTCATGGCAGACAATAGAAAACAACTTAAGTGTCAAAAGAAAATAAAATTAGTGAACTTTTGTCTGCAGCCATAGAAACGTGGGTTAACTCATATAATTTTTTCAGGGATGGAATGGCAACCTTGTGCATGAAGCTATATAGAGTATTGTCTTCTCTGAATTTTCATTTGACAGGGATTTTAGAGGCTGCGATCTTAATTAAATCTCCACCAGCTAGAGCAGTGCATCTAAAGGCATGCAGTGTTGCGTAACCTTGCTCAGTTGGTAAACTGTGATGACTTACAGTTTACTTACGATAGGAGTGGTGGATTTGGGGGAAAAAAATCTTTTTTTTTTGTTTGCAGTTAAATGTACCTTAAAAACAAACCTTCTCCATCGCAGCCTTGTATTTGTACATTGTCAGGGGCTGTCACTTGAAAGATAAACTCCTTTATGACACTGACCAGTTCTGCAACTTTTCAGCCAGCCTCCACACAATGGCAAGAGACAGGGACATTAAAACCTAGATGAATTAAAAGCAATCGAAGTCCAGCTCTGTCGTGGCTAGCGTGGCGGGAGTGGCGTTTGAATTACTGGGTTTCTGTGACGATCAGGAGAGAATGTGGTGGCCAGATTCGCAGCTCTTACTAACATTTGAGTACAGTTTGTATTGGCAGAGAGGGAGCGTGGAGAAATTCATTTTATTATGTGGTCTCGTTGTGGACGGACATCACTAAAGGGGAACCTTAGAACAACGCTCTGAGTAACTGGGGAAACAGTAATCAGTGACAAGCCCCTTGAGGTAGTTCCTTGTGATTTACAGTCAAGGAAAAAACCTTAGCAACAGTTGACCAGAAAAGGTTAGAGTGACCGAACACATACATTGTGTCTCTCTGTGTGTCGCATGTTAAGCTCTGCGGTCAGTAACAAGGAGTTACAGTCATCAAACAGCCTTCTTTGCTGGCTTGGTCTTTATAATTTCTTGTGCTTGCAAACACTCATTTATGTACCTTTAGTGTCCTTAAAACAGATGCTTTTAACTGCTGTATCTTTTTGGTTCAGTATATGTCTTGGTAGAAGCTGCCTCTACATACGAGTCATTCTGCACGTGTCATTGTCCTAAGATTTTGTAGAAGGCTTGCACTTGGGTTGCTGTTGAGATGTCGAGCTGTGCCTCTAGTTTAGATTTGGGACAAGGAGTCTAGCTCAGTGCTTAACTGTAGTGTTATAACTGAGGGAAGTCTTCACCCTGTAAGCTAAAACTGTTGTTTGGTGCAGTTTTTTTTTTGTTGTTGTTGTTTTGATTTTGGGTGGGTGGGGGGGGCAGCGTGGTATTCAATGAAAACTGTTTTGAGTATTTCAGAGTGCCTGTCTTGTGCATTCAGTTGTGGGGACAACTGCCTTTGATTTAACCCAGACAACCCAGGTCCTCCATTGCTAAACATCTGTCTATACGTTGTAGGGCCTTGACTCACTGGGAAGGGCTAACCTGGGCATCCCCATTCAGATGACAGAAAGGGATCCCCTTTTCTGTGTCCTTCCAACCAGGCAGTTGTTTGGGGGAGGAAATTAATTTAGAGTGGGAAAAAAAAATGAGTATCAAGCCTGTGCATTAGGCCTCATGCTCACATCGGGTTAAAGCAACTAATCAATGAAAGTGCGGGCTAAGTGTGACGGTGAGCTTCTTAGAATACCTCGGCATCATGGTTTAATTCTTAAGCTTTATCTCGCCCTTAAATCTGAAACATCATTGTTCAAATAACTGAGAACAAGGTAAATCAACAACATCAAAAAGGTCAGCTTCTGTGATTTCTCAAGGGCTTGTTATTTTGTACTTGGCAATTCTATTTGATGTCTTGACAAAACAAGATGACACAGGGGAGAATACATTAAAATTTGATTTTTTTTCATCTAACCTGTTACGGTCGTGGCAGCTTAATTTCTTTTTTTTTCTCATTTTTTCTTTCTTTTTCTTTCTTTCTTTCTTGTCCCTGAAGATGGCTTTTTGTTGGGTCACTCTTAATTGTCACATTTCTTCGCTAGGCAGGTCCTCACAGGTCCCTCATTGGCGTTGATTTTTACAAGGCACTTTTTAAAAACATATTTTGACCTTTCACATGTAGGGAGCTTTCGGTTGGGTTTTTATCCGTATTAGAAATAAATCAATGAATGGAGAAATTGTCAAAGCAGCAACTGATGTTTTCTTTTCTCATGAGAATTTCATTTGCACCCCTTGGCTCAACTGTGATGTATCAGGTGAATGTGCTAATGTTAACGTGTGAGAAACTGAATAAGTAATTTTTGAACAGGTAAAAGGAAAATGGTAGCGCCTTGGTAAATCCATGGTCAACCTCGGAGTAATCTAATTTGGGCCAGCCTGTATATTTGAATTCACTTAAAGTGCTCCCTAATAATATGGGGAAAATATATACATGTCTTTATTCTGAAATTTTCTGGGTTAGTTATCTTAAAGTAAGGAGAATTATCAACTTAATTCTTAATTTTGAAAAAAAAATCTTTTTTTAGGGGGAAGGTAAACATTTAATTTTTCCCCCCATGTAATAGTAACCATTGATCTAAAACTATCTTCAGATTTTTCTTGCTTGCTTCATTGTGCATGTTTCTGAGCTGGGTTGATGCAGTTTCTGCCTCTGCCATTGTTTGTAAAAATGTTTCAGTTCAAGAGAACTTACTTAACCAGTCTATTCCCTGTCCTGGGAGTCAAAGGTTGGTGGGTCACATATTTTCTAAGGAACTTTCTGGACTAGTCTTTCCATCTCCTGCTCTCAGCACTTAAAAATGATTTTGTTGCTTCTGTTAATTTGAAATGTCAGAATATTTTACCCACACTAAGCAGTTTTCCAGCCACCTACAGAAAAGTGAGATCGAGGAAGGAAAGAGAAGGCATTTTCTTCGATTTAAATAATAGTAACAAATAATAATATTAATAATAATAATAATAATAATAATAATGATAGTGGTTTGGAAGTTGAAGAGATCAGTTCTTAGCAAGTGATTATTTTCATGTGCAGCTCCTATTGTTTCCTGTATTTGACAATTGCTAATGGAGAAGCGATTTAATTTATGTAAACTTTACATTTTTATGCAAATGAAGCTGATATTTATTAGAACTAAAACAATTAGGTTGGCACTTAGAGGCTTAACCTTGGCTGCCTGGGAAATGGTGGAGACTCACAGGGCAGCCTCCACTCCCTGTCTGAAGACAAATGTGAATTTTACCATTTGTTTTTAATGTAAAGACAATAAGAACTCAGTTTTGCAGGAGATGGCTTCTTGGGGTTGGTAACCGGAAATAACTCCTGACTGGCAGGCCAGTATTGGCCTTCACAATTCTTTGTGAAAGAAAGATAGCCTCTCTTTGATAGAATGTAATAAACAAAACGATAAAAAATGAAATGCTAATTGCATTTTAAAGAGGCCTCTTTTTTTCGCTAAAATTTTAATAGGTGGTTGTATTGTTACTGAGAGAACAGTTATGCTGATGAGTGACTACTTAGATGATTTTGCATTAATATAATAACCATTACCTGCCTTAATGCCTTGTACAGTATTGTGGTAAAATAGCTAAGTCTAAAGCAGTTATCCAAAAAGCAGCGCTCCACAGTGAAAGAGAATTACACTTTCCACATGAATACCATGTCTTTTTTTTTTTTAAAGACAGAAATATTATGTCAGAAATACATTTCCCCCCATTTTGTGATACAGCTGCCTTGTGTGGTACTTGATTTAAGTTTTGGAGTGTTTGTTTGTTTGGTTTTCTAAATTTTTTTAGTGACACGGAGAATAGAAGCCCCTGCCTTTTTTTTTTTCTTTTTTTGTCTGCTGATCTGTCTGTTGTAGTTGTTGGCTATTAATTTTATAAAAGGGCGTATATTTTCTCAGGTGGTTGCTGGTACAAATACAAGCTAGCTTCCTTATGATCCTAGAAAATTGGGCATAATTCCTTTTTTCTTAAAATAGAGCCATTTTCTTTGTTTGCTTTTGTTTTGACATTCCAGAGCCTTCTAATTGAATTTGTTTTGCTCTCGTTCTGTGGCTGACTGGGTAACACTGCCTAGCCGCTTACTTCAGTTGCCACCCAGACACAGCTTAAAGGATGGAAGGCAGATGAGTTTCTGGGGGCACACAGGGGGCTCGTGAGTGATCAGTGGTCAAAAAGCAGTTTCCAAATAATTCTTTGGAAACAATTTAATGGAAAAAAAATAATAGATAATTACTGAAATTGAAGTGTGATGCTGCGTTTTGGCCATCTCAGTTCTAGGATTTGTGAACATAGTCATTTTGAGAGGCTGTGAGTGGACAAAGTCTATGTGTATTTGCGCTGGGCAGGGGTTCCTTGTAGTTAACTTGAGTGTGAAGGAGAGGGAGAGAGAGCAATGATAGCATGTTATTTTCAGTGTTTATATTGTGTCATCTCGCCTCCCACCCAATTCCTCCAATTGTCTCCTAGGTTAGTACCAAGTATTGTTTCGATGAGTGTTTTTTTATTTGTTTGTTTGCTTTTGAAATTTCAGTACCCCTCTTCCCCATTGCCCACCTTCCCCCACTTTAAAGAAAGAGAAACAAGAAAGCAGAGTGCATTGTTTAATAATCTGCAACACAGAGTCCTCTTGGAGAGAGAGCAAACTACGCCAGAAGTGACTTGAGCCTTCACCAGCAGTTGCTGGTGCGAAAGATGCTTCCCCAGTTTGCTGGTGTTTAAGCAGCAGCAGGCCCATACTAGCCACGTTCAGATGGCCAAGCACAGCTGTATTTCTGCCATTCAGGAGGGTTTGTGTGCACCTGGGTCGGGCCACACCCCACTGGTATCAGTCAACAGCATAGCCTGCACTGTTTTTACTTTTCTTCTTCTTCTTTTTTTTTTTTAAATTTGTGATATCCCCTGGAAGCTCAAATAAGGAGTGCCAACTGTAGGTGCCTATGTGTGTTTAAGGGCAGTATTTTAAGGCTAGCACTCTTTAAATGTCTGCCAGAAGTTTTATTCAAATCTCTGATCCCTGAAGGCAGCTAGACAGAATCATTGTAGGTTTTCATAAGTTGCCTCCTGTGATTCATTGTGAGCTCATGCAGCCCCATGCAGCACACTCAATCCTGTACACGCAAACACTTAACATAGCTGTAGCACAGGCTCAGGTTTTTTTTTTTCCTTGCCTTACATTTAAATTGTCTTCTGAGGGGAAAAAAAATCAAGAATAAGCTTTAACTCCCAGATAAGGCAAAAGCCCTTGTAGCTACTCTTAGCATCAGAAACGAATTTTTATCTCCAGGAGGGTGAGGTGGGTGTTGGGGCTCGGGGCGGGGGGGGGGGGATAGAGGGAGGACGACAAAGTTTAGTTTTCATGGAACGTTCTCAATGAGGGCCCTATAAATATTAGACGGCTGTAGTTCAAAACTCACACGACTGTTTTAAATACTATTGATTTAAAACACTGGCTAGATTTTATGAATCAAAGTGTAATTTCTAAGCTTTGGCCATATTTCTCCACGCTAACTCACTCTCTCTCGTGTGCCTTTAGCTGCTTTCCAGACATTCAACATGGGATTAAATGATAGCAGTTAGAGTGATCAATAGGTGAGGGCCGCGACGATCACTCTTGCCGTTAATGACCTCAGTAGTAATGGGTAATAAAGTGTGGGCTGTAATAGCCCCTCGCTGGTACTGCATGCCCTTTGATTCCTAGTATTAGTAGGGACTAGCTACACGAGAAAGCTGGACACTGGGAATTAAGGGAGTGGATATATAGGCCATAATTCTTAACTATTTAAAACCTTAAACTATGCTCTGCTTTTTTTTTTTCCTCTCTCACTCATTTCTTTTTTACTTTTTGTGCAACCTTGCTACAACCTCCTGTCCTGACATATGGGAGCAGTAACTTGAGGTGTGTGTGTGTGTGTGTGTGTGGTGCGGGAAGCAGGGTGGGGGGGACCACTAGCTACCAAAATCTGTTTTACTGCATCTGTAAAGGAAGCTCCCTGGCCTACTTTGGTGGCTGGGAAGTAACTGGTGTGAAACTGTGGTTTCAGATAGTAAAAGCAAAGTTCAAGCCATCAGGATATAATGGCCCACTTCTGATTACTCCGGGACCGCTCCACTAGTTGGGAGGGTTACTCAGGCTTCTTGAGCCTGGCCCTGGCTGGGCTGCGCCTGCTGCTTGAAGCGTTTTATTACTCATCAGATCCTCCATCAAAGTGTCCAAAGGGAACAAGCAGAGGAGAGTCAAGTTCATTCTACTGGTCTGCAGTTCAACTGCCAACAATGAACAAGTAACTGTGGGAAAAGGAACTGGAGACCATGGGCTGTCTGCAAGGATTTGAAAATTACCTGGACCTGTCAATCTTTCCCTGATCACCCTTTTTTGTTGACAGTCAAAGGGCCAGGGTATTTCTCGTTTCAAAAGCCACATACCATTTTACCAGGCTTAAAATTAAGATGCTTTTTAAAATATATGATAAAAAATTCAGCAAAATATACATATTGCCTACAATGATTTAAATCAACTTTACTAAAGTATAATAGACTATAAAATACAGTCTTTATCCAGTTAGAAGAGATTTGACATTCGTGAATCTTCTTAGCCCTCATAGTGTCTCCATCAGCCCCCTAAATTGACCTGTGTCCTTTTCCAGGGGCTCCAGCCCACTTTGAGGAGTGACGATGAAGGGACTGTTTCTGTGCTGTTTCTCTGCCACTGTTCTCTAGGTTCATGCTCATCACCAGCTCAGATTTTACACCACCCTGTTCCTGTCTGTTTTCCTGTCCATCGCCATTAGACATTTGGCTCACGCCTATTTGTGTTGTACGCCATCCAAGAAATGCAGAGAGAAAAAGAAACCTTCATCACGGCTCCTTTGTTTGCTTCAGGGAGCCTCCTGTATGGCCATGCGACTCTCAAGGAATAGTAAACTTCTTTTGTGATATGTTGACGTCAGGAGCTCCAAAGATCAAGACTGGCACCCAGTGCATATTTTAAAAATTCAGAAAGTTTCTTCTGCGTGAAGACAAAATCGACTAATTGGAATTAGTGCGTAGATGGTTAGATGTTTTGATAATGTCTTCTTGGCGTTTGCCCTAGACTGTACGCAAGTTCAGTGTTCCAATCCTTGGTGATATTTCATGCTGCGAATTATCTTTTTAAAAGGATAATTTATCCATTCATATACATCTGTCCCTTTTTGCATATAAAAATATTCAGACATGCCCATCTGTTTTAAATTACAGTGTAACTACATCTATACTTAAAAGACCACTGCAATAGGAAGAATTCATGGATGACCTCCCTGAGTTGGGTTAATGAAATTTTTTTGAGTATTCTAGCTAATGTTTTCGAAACATCCGAAACTTGCACCTGACGCTCCCCCAGCCTCACCCCAACACACAACACGCCACAACAACAATAGAGGATGCTCACTGTATGCGAATCTGACCTTCAGCAACCACTTTTAGTTCATCAAAATTAGTGATGCTGAGAAATCGGGACATCAGCGCATAATGAGTGTGAAATTAGGAATGAGAGCTCGCTATGCAAATGACAGGGCAAGCCATGTGAAAAAGTCAAGATAAACTGCATATTAAGACATTATGTTACATAAAATTAACACTCCGTTTCTCTCTTTTGCTTACTGTTCCTCCAAAAGATTTTTTTTAAAAAAATTCTTTTATCTTTTGATCAGCTATTGTCTGCGGGATTTTTTTTTAAAGTGGCACACAGGCAAAGTGCAAAACATATTATTACCTTTTATTGTAATACATGAGATGACAGCAGACCCTTTTTAACAAAGTATATATCCTTTACAGCTTCTAGCTTCTTGCTGGCACATTTGCTAAAAAAAAAAACCAAAGAAAAGTAAGATGCTTAAATATTACTCTTAGACATTTGGCTCTTGTCTTTTCTTTTATTGTTTTTTTTTTCCTTATCTTTTTATGGGGGGGTGATTTTTCATGAAGTAGTCTTCTTGGATTACGGGGACTGACAAAATGGTTCTCATGTAGTCTGAAAATTAAACACAAGTGCAGTGATTATTTTGAATAGCTAAATTACATTCTAGAAAGCTCGCAGACTTCTCAGCATTGTCATTAGGTATCCGCTTGAATACAATTTGTGTAACCTTGGCCAAGACAGCCTGTCATTTTAATGTCAGTGTTTTATCTGAACAAGACATCATCCTTTCAGATACAGTGTGCAGGTTCTTTGCAGAGATGCCCGTGCAGAAACGTGTTAACAGTTGCAAATACGAAATGCTATCAAGTTCATCACTGTAGCTGTTTGTCACTGAAATGTCATGGAAAGCGGCTTTTACTGGTATCACACGTAATATGAAAGAATTGAGACATCTGTATGCTGGCTGAATAAGGAAGGGTAAAACGCGTCCTAGGAAGGGGCTGCGTTTTAAGTTCAGAAGGTGTGTCCACGATTCTCTCCCCACCGCCGTCCTCTGCACCACCTGAGCATCCTGGTTGAGTCTGAAAATCACTGTCCAGAGGGAAGTGGGTCGTACCAGCTGCAGCTACAAAACTGTTTGTTCCTCCTTAATGTTCTCTCTAAAACAAAACTGAAGTCTAGGTTAACTTCTCACAGCTCATTCTGACTAGAGATCTGTTGTGAGGAAGGGTGGGTCTGCCCTGATCCTGAGAGCATTTGTTAAGGTAGAGATCTGTTGTGAGTAAGGATAGGTCTGCCCTGATCCTGAGAGCATTTGTTAAAGTGTTGCTTCCTTCTCTACTCCTGAAACCACCCAGGGTGCACGATTTTCTTGTCCACTTCTTGACTTGCCTGGCATCTGTGATGTCCTGAGTTTGGTACTTAGCAACAACGTCACAGTAAAATTGATCCTGCTAATTCCACCAGGGTTAATCTAGGATCTGCGGTTGTATCTCTTCACCCGGGAGGCTGAGGGTATGTGTCTTCCTGGCTCCTTACTGACCCTTCGTTACTGTTCTAGGTCCCCGTGTCAGTGGCTATGATGACACCCCAGGTTATCACTCCCCAGCAAATGCAGCAGATCCTCCAGCAGCAAGTGCTGAGCCCCCAGCAGCTCCAGGTTCTCCTCCAGCAGCAGCAGGCCCTCATGCTTCAACAGGTAATTGTCCTCCTCCTGCCCGCTCCGCACAACCCAGAACCCCACAGCGTGGTGTGGGGCGCCCCTTCATCCACACAGCTGTTTTCCCTCTGGAAGAATGACCGTGGCAGGCTAAGGGGCACAGAACCCCACCTGGCCCCCAAATGATAAGTGTGACATCTGTGCCCCTGAAGGAGCAGGATGATGCCACAGGTCCAGGCCTTGGGTCTGGAGAGTGCCCTGTGGACCGAAATTAGGGCTGTGATTGGACTTGATAGGGAACAAAAACCTTTCAGACTCACGTGGCTTTGCACTCTTATTTGGTAAGCCTAGAGGCTTCTGAGTGGCATGAATCAGAGCAACATGAGGTGCGCATTGGAAGCCAGTTTATATAGACAGCTCTTGAAGTCCCCATTTCAACTCTAAGGCTTACCTTAAATTTTTTTTTTCTTGAACATACAAAAGAAACATTTTGGAGTTCATTAATTTCAAGGCACAGAGTTTACTTTTTCTGCACGTACTGATGCTCAGATAAACTTGTAGCTGCCCTTGGGTCTCGGGGACATAATCCTCAGACTGGAGAGGCAGCCTGAACCTAACAGATAAGGCTAGCTGCCACAGGGATAGAAGTCACTGATACAGAAGGGTGAGGATAGACTCAGGAAGTTCCCAACATCATTGAAGCATACAAGAGTGGGACCCTCCTTGCCCCTCCCCCCATAATTTAGAAAGCCTCCACTGGAGACTGACCAGACTCTGCAAGGGCGTCTTGGCTTTGTTGTACAATCAAAGGTCATCCCTTGCCTTATTTTAATTAATTTGTGTAGAAAATGGTATGTTTTTCATCAGTTCATTTTTGAGATTACTCCTCAGACCTTAATGCCAAGAACAGTCAGTGTCCGTGGAATTTATTGTCAGGTTTCAGAGAAAAGGTCAGGCCCTTGTAGATAAAAGGATGCTATTTTTCAAATCACAGTTTGCACGTGGCGTGGATGGGGACAGTGGGCCTTGCTCTTCTGTTACTTACCGACCCCTCCTCTCTCCCTTGTAGCAGCAGCTTCAAGAATTTTATAAGAAACAACAAGAACAGTTGCAGCTTCAACTCCTCCAACAGCAACATGCTGGAAAACAGCCGAAAGAGGTACCGACAATGCATATTTTACTTTCAAACCACAGATCTCAGGGGACTATCTAGTGGCTATTAAACTGTCATTCATCTTTTAAATGATTGCCCAACTCAACTGACTCTATCGGTTCTCAGCTTTCAGACCAAGAATTATTGTCCTGTTTGTGCTAAGATTTCTCGATCCCTTACTTTACATCACCACCACAGCGTAGCTCTGTGGTGACAGCATCAGGAGCAGGGTTCTGGGTTCCTTCTGTCCCGCGGAGGACCAGCATGCAGCCAGGATGGGGAGGGACAAAACTGGAGAAGGACACATACACACACACACTTAGTTGTTGTTGTTGTTGTTTTCCATCATTTAATTATTTGTTTGTTTGTTTGATGAACTCAAGTGTTTGGGCAGGTGGCAATGGCCTTTTCCATTGGCCAGCTAGCTTCTTGTGGTGTCAGGCAAGCAATCAAGACATTTAGAGTGTGATTAAACATGCCCGTCTTCATTTGACCTTTTGCATGTTGAGCATGTCCTAATTACTTAATGCATGCACTAGATAGCATGACTTAAAGTCAAGGGACTTGGTCTCAGGTCACCTGTACTGGACTGAGGAAAAGCAAACAAGCAAACACTGCCCTGCATTTCCTTCTGTGTCCCAGTTCTTTATAGCATTCCTAATGTACTGCATTTGGCTGCACTGCCCACGCAGGTGATGCTTGGAGCCCTTTACACCCTGAGACTTTCCCGGGAGGGTTCGTCCCCTCTTAGCCTTCGGTGTGCTCCATGAGTCTGAGGTGGTGTCACTTTTGGGAGCTGCCTAGGTATTAGGACGTCCTCGCACCCTTTCACATTCCACAGTGGTCCAGAAGCTTCTGCTTCAGGATCTCTTACTGTGACCACAAAATTTCTAATTCCACAAACAGCGTGCTACCCTCTTTCCTGGCTTCTCTGCCAGCCCTCCGCAGTCAGTTCCTTTGCTCTTGTGGGGGCGTCTTGCCAGGTGACTGAGTCCACATCCCTGCCCCTCACACGAGTCTGTATGATGGCTTTTACACATGGGAGTTTACCAGACTTTTCTCCCCATGCCAGCTCCTCCCTGTGCACAAATTGGGAACGTTTCCTATGCTCTGCCAAGTTTCCCCACCCCGGAGTCCTGTTTAGCAGGCTGCTTGTAAACCCCCTGCGGAGCAGGGGCAGTTTTGGGGTAAAGGGAGGAGGCATATTAATGAAAATGCTGACACAGCCTTAAGGACAGTGGCTCGCTACCGGGCGCTGCTCTAATAAAAAAGCGACCAGATTAAAAAGTGTCTAAAATGTAAATCTAAAGGACTAACAGTAATTAAAATGGAAATGGCACGGGGAGGGAAGGCATGTAATTGTGAGATATCACCCCGCAGAAGGCTCTCAGCTTTGTTTTCCTGGCTGTTTTTCTAATTCAGCGGGGCTTACTCATCAGTGGCAGTTCAATGCGCCTTAATGACTCCGGGATTGCAGGCATCACTCTGGACAAAGAAATGATTATTGTGCGGTCAAAAGAAGTTCAAAGACAAGGAGGGAATTTCAGTTTTTCCCCTTAGAGATCCACATTCAAGAGCATATAAATTAAGCCAAATGTTAAAAACCACAGTCTGAAAGCTGACTTCAAAGTCACAAGTCTCTAATTAATGAACTGCGAGCTTCAGTTTGGACAAGTTGGGGTTTGATGCGCCCATAAATCAACATGACAGGCCTGTTTCACAGTCTCAGACAGTGCTTGTCATTGAGTCACATCAGATGTAAACACAGCAGAAAAAAAGAAGGGCTACGAAGGAGGTGCAATTGATCAACAGAATTGGTAACAACCCACTTTTGAAGTACATTATGCATGATCGCAGGAAATGGTTACAGCCTCAAGAGGTTTCCCCTTCTGCCGCTGCTTTTTTGAATCCGATTTCTCACAGCCTTCAAAAGGGAGAAGAAGAATCATGGAGTTTCTCCCCCGTGGCTTGCAGGCAATAACCCCCTGTTGTTATTTTGTGCTTCTTTCTTTTCAAAGGCATCAAAATTTAGTTTTTTAAAGATCTTTAACTCTGTATTTGAAGACGCACTAGAAAGGGCTGCCACCGCCACTCTTATCAGTTACCAGGGGCTGTGTTCTTCCTTCCCGTTGCCACTTCTTATTAACCTCTTATTTGGTCTTGTGGACAGAGTTTGGGGAGCACATCTGCGTGCTGGGAAGACATGAAAGTCCAGATGAGCTCTGAGGGCTCCAGAAAGAGGAGTGGGGGAAGTTCCCCCAGTAGAAGAGAGTTCCCGAACGGCTGCTGTTGGGGGGGGGTGGGGGGAGCATAAACAAGATAGTGACTTGTGAGTTTGGGCAGAGATCGATGGCCAGATGAGCACGCTGAGTCCACAGGCAAAGGGGCTCCTGCATTGTAGTAGGCTTTTGTTCTTGTTTGTTTGTCTGTTTGCATCTTGAGGACTGTAGGCTTACTGTGGCTCATGGCTTGATGCGGCCTCAGTGTACCTGTAGGCAGGCAGATAGGTGGGGTCAGACAAGTGTGTGTCCTTGGGTTTCACTGTATGTTCATGGCGCCACCGGGCTGTTAGAAAATCCTGCTTCTCTGCGATGTCAAGGGCTTGTGTCCCCAGATCATTATGCAGGCGACGGTCCCTCCTGTGCTACAGTGAGAGAGTCACATGGTGGCTTCTGTGGTGTGACGTGGCGGTGATAATTTTGGCAAGGTTTGAACATAGACGTTGGCAGATGGAGACAGCGTATTCCTTTATGGAATGGACTGTTGTTAATGGCACACCATTTTCTCCCTTCACGTACTTCCTCTCCTGCTCCCCCCCCCCCACCTTTTTTTCCTTTTTTGGACTATCTGTGAACTTGTAGCCAGAGCACAGTCTTTTCCTGATACCCCCTGGGGAAGTTTTACTTCCAAGATGTTCCTTTGGATATAGGTGTTGATGGTGTCAGAGATGTAGGCAAGGGTACCATGGAAGTACAGCTCCCGGGTCCTGGACTCATCGTAGTTTGAAAGTAGATGGGAGAATTCGTCTTAAAATCGAGCTGGGCGTAGGTGGGGGGTGGGGGTGCCATCCTGCGTGGTGGGGTGGCTAAGCCGATTGTTTTAAAAGGGCCGATTGTCCTGGCCAGTTATGACAGTTTATGTTAGGCAGTAGGGAGTAGCCAAAGAAAGGAAAACAGACCTTTGACTGCAGCTCTGGGGAGGGGACCCGAAACGCAAGGTTTATCAGGGCATTTGAGCATTTTAACCCTGCCTGCTGACCTGTCCGGGGACTGTGCAGAGACCTTTTTTGTGTGCATTCAACTGTGAGAAGTAAACAAACGGCCTCGTATCCTGTGTTTGGTAACTGGGTGGGGAACACGGTTTGGCAACCAGTGTTGCTTTTAAATTCTTCTCGGGACAATGGGCCTTGTATACTTTTATATCCTGGCTTTTCAAACGTGGACAGCTTTCATGGGCCTTGCCTAGGGATGGCCACAGACAACAGAAAAAGGCATCAGTCATTTCATATAAATACACAATTTTTAAACATTCATTTACAGTAAGACAGGAAGCACCCGCCCTAGCCTCCACCCCCCCCCATTTTATATTTGACTTTAACAGGGGCTAATTCCCTAGTCTTTGACTGTGTCTGTATCCCCCTTCTTTAATGTCTTGAGTTAATATCTGTTGAAAAAGGGAAAAATCCTTTTGACATGAATATAGCTATCACTGAGCTTCATATTAACGTGGTAACTTGGGAAGGGGTAAAAACAATTGGATCATTTTCTGCATGCTGTTCTTAAAATGAAAGTACTGGCTTTTCATTTAAATTTATTTAAATTTTTGTTGTTAGTGGTATAGAATTTGTTTTTTTTGGAGTGAAACTCAATTAACTTTCTCAGTGGCATGGTGGTAAGTCTGAAATTGGTTACTAATATGAGCACGATGGGTTTTTTTTTCCTTATTTTTTTTTTTTTAACTGTAAAATAAACTACACAGAGGCCAAAAGGAAACCACCATTTTTCTCTTCCTTTGAACTTTGCATCAGAAGGTCTTGGTGCACACACCATTTTATGGCCATATCAGATCGAGGTCATGTGCTAGGTTAAAGTCAGTGCAGTTGTTTGTAAAGTATCGTTATTAAGCGAAGCAGGGTCTAACAACACTGGGTCATCATCTCAGTCGCAAAAGTGTTGCTGTTCTTTGAAATAATATTCAGAATTATAAAAGAGCTCTTGTGTGTTTCTTAAAGATATATATGTATATCTATGTACATAGACACACACACATATATATTTGGATTCAGTTTGGAAAGGGTTAATTTTTTTCCTTTCTAATTGTTAGCTATAGTGTAGCCAAGACCTCCACCTCGATATGATTCCTAGCAGATTTAGGATATTAGATAATTTCCTTCTATTTATTGTATTCCTGCACCATATTATCTTTCTATCACTCAGATAATTACTGAGGAAATCTACATTAATTTTTTTTGGCTGGGGTAAAGCCTGCTAAACACAGGAATGATGTATTGATGTTTTACACAACAAAAGTTTTCCTCCTGTCATTGTCCAGTCAACAGAGATATTTGTCATATCTTAAAGCCCCTCCTTTCAGTAACAAAGTGGGCGGGAGACTCGGGACGACTTGGAGGCTGAAACTCAAGCCAGCCAAAGGAGCTAAAGTTTGGAGTGCCTGTTCACATTAAACGCTCATGGTGGAGGATGATGTTGTTTGCTAAATTATGAATGTTCGTAATTAAAATCTAGTGGCTGTTTCTATGAAAGATTTACAATGTTATTTCATCGTTTGTCATGGCTAATTAACAATATTAGATGAAGTTTTTCTTCTTCAAAGGTCTGATTTTTTCTCATTTATTTATGTCAGAAGTGATAAACAGTAGTGAAAGGCTCTTGCCGGTGCAGGCAGGGAGGAAGACATCTTGTTCTTTTATACCTCAAGAGTTTAGGGTTCAAATCCTTGCAGACTAGAAGGATGGAATCTCCTTTCTAGTGTGAATATTTACAGATTTCAAAGTCTCAAAAGTTCATGTCTTGACTATAGAAGTCACGCTCTTCCTACTGTCAGGAAAGCAGGCTTGTCACAAGAACCCTTTCCCTAGGGGGGCGGGCAGCAGAAGCGTTAACACAGACCTCCCCCCTTACCTGTCTTCAGACGTGGTACATTGTGTCCCTTTTAAACCTTGACATTGAGCCCTGCACTGAGCTCAGGTTGCAGTCCTCATGGTTTTGAAGGTGGTGGCGAGTTTTGAAACATGCACACTTTTAACCTTCATTGGAAAGTGGCCATCTCATTTCTGCCCCTCACTGTTTCTTGCAGCAACAGCAGGTGGCTACCCAGCAGTTGGCTTTCCAGCAGCAGCTTCTACAGATGCAGCAGCTGCAGCAGCAGCACCTCCTGTCTCTGCAGCGCCAAGGCCTTCTAACAATTCAGCCCGGGCAGCCTGCCCTTCCCCTCCAACCTCTTGCTCAAGGTATGCATCCATTACTCGGTAAGCAGCTCCGTGGACGGTGGGCAGAGGGGATGGGGTGTTTCTTGATCTTTCTCTGTGTGGAATGCAGAGAAGTGCTTACCCGAAACATGCACAGAGAGACATTAGCCAACAACCACAAAAGCAGATGGGTGCTTGCAGTGCCTATTGGTGTCAGGATGGAGAGTCAAGGACCTGAATGCTCCCAAGGGCAGAGTTGCAGGGTTGGGGAAAGGGGAAACTAATGTTCCTTGCTCTTACTAAATGTTTCAATGCAGTCCTTTGGCATTTCGGTTCCCAATGTTCTTGAAACATACTTTTTAAATCATACATATTAAGACTTATTTTGCAACATGCAAAGTTCCTTTTTTCCTTCCTTCTTCCTTTCTTGTCTCTGAACATACACCCCTTTTCTTCCTCCCTCCCTCCTTGGCTTCTTCTCTTCTCCCTCTTTGATAGGATTTCTGACATAGCTCAGGCTAACCTGGAACTCACAATCCTCCTGCCTCTACCTCCTGAGTCCATGATTCTGGGCTCCTCATGTAAATCTTAGTAATATTTTGTATAAACACCATTTAAAACTATTTATTATTGCATTTTTATTTGCATGTAGAGCTATGTACCGTGTGTGCCTAATTCATGTAGAGACCAGAAGAAGGCATTAGATCTTCTGGGACTGGAATTAGACAATTGTAAGCTGCCCTGTGAGTGTTAGGAATGGCACCCAGGGCCTCTGGGAGAGATGCCTAAACTGGGCAGCTCCTTAGTGCCCTAGATACCAGTTTTTAAATATTTAGACACACTATCAACTTTATGTCCACCATAAATGTTAATAAAATCCTTCTGGTTTCTGAAAATTAGTGGAATATTTTTTGTTCTGTTTCTGTTTCTTTTTTATATTTTTCTGCTTATTTTAGCAAATGAATTGAGCACTTATTTCCAGTTACTTTTTCCAGCTTTTTTCTTTTCTTTCTTTCCTTATTTCTCTCTTCCTTTCTCTCTTTCTTTCTTCCTTTCTTTCGTTCTTTCTTTCTCAGTTATTTTTTTTATAAACTTTGATTCCTTGAAAAGTATTAAGGATTTTTGGTGTTTATCATTTGTTTGTTTGTTTCCTTGCTTTTTGTTTGTTTGTTCGTTTTGTCTTTAATTCTTTATTTGTGTGTATGGATGTTTTGCCTGCATGTATGTCTGTGCACCATGTGAATGCAGTGCCTATGGATGCCAGAAGAGGGTGTCAGGTCTTTGGGAACTGGAGTTACAGATGGCTGTGAACCATCATATGGGTGCTGGGAATCTATCCCGAATCCTATGGGAAAACAGTCAGTGCTTTTAACCAATGAACCATCTCTCCAGCCTGAAAAGTGTCAATGTTTAATAGATAAGATACCTTGAATAGTCTTTGAAAGTTGCTGGCATCAGAGACAAAGGGAATCTGTAGGTGTTCCTAGGAGACCTTGTGGGTGTAAGCAACTCTGATTTACTCAAGACTAAAAAGGGAAGTGTGGAGTAGTGGGGGGGGGAGGATATCGGAAGGCCATGACTGTGACTAAAGGCCAGTTCCCTTGTCCCAAATACCCACTGTCCTATGCATGCCCAGTCCACATTCTCAGACTCTCCCAGGTACACACTGAAAGAAAGAAAAGAAGCCATACTGATATTTGTGCTGAACAAGGACAGATGTCTTGCTTGCTATTCTACCAGTAGTCAGAGATAGCAATGGTTTAATTACTCATAGTATTGAGTGCCATAATTAATGTAAGGCTGATTTAAATCTAAACAGGATGTTCATGGGTTCTTTCAGATACCATGGCATCCTCTCCTCTCTTTTCTATTTTTTCTTCCTTCCTCCATTCCATTTTGCCCCTCTTTCTTTCCAGACAGAATCTCTCGCTTTGTAACCCAAGGCTGGCCTCCAACTCCTGCCTCAGTCTCCCGAGCAACAGCTGAGAATTTAGGTGTGTACCAAGACCCAGTCTGACATACATCTTTTTCTATGAGGGATTTGAGCATCCTTGCTTCCTGATATTCACTGTGGGATCCTATGCAAGCATAGCTGCGGGTGGTACTGCAGATTCCACATCCTTAAGGCCCGCAGTTCTTGCTGTAGTGGATCTGGACTTGCTACCGGATAGATGGAAGCTATGGCTTCCTAGGATTTGCCCTAGGAAGGCACTGGATTCATTTGCCTTCTGAAGCTGGGTGAGAATGATGGGTCTCTTTTGTACTGCTGAAGAGGCAGTCATTTGTCTAGAAATTTTTGGTGTTGCATGGAGCCAGTGAGGCGTGTCTATTTGGGTTTTGTCTCCCGAGTCAACCACACCCAACATCTGTCCCTTAGGGTTTTTGTTGTTGTTTTTCTTTGCTTTTAATGTTAAGACTGTGGCTCTTTGCCCCTTTCACTTCCTCCTGCCCTCCCACCTGTCCTCGCCTTGTCTGCTGAGCTGCTTGGCATCTGAGAGGCATCTCCTCCATTGCCGTCTGGTGGGAAGAAGTGGGAGCTGAACACGGGGCAAAGGAAGGACACTCTGGCTAATGCATGTTTTGTGCTTGCATAATGTTATAACCTGCATTAATTACACCCTCTGGTTTATTGTTGGAAACATGGAAGGCTGTTCTGACACACCCACCAGACTCGGGCTTCCCTCGCTGTCGTCTTTTCCCACCGCTCCTGTACTATTAAGTTTGCTCACTAAGGTTCATTGTTACAGTACATCAGTTAAGCTGTCCGAAAAGAGGGCAATTGGGCAGTGACAAGACAAGCTCACGTGTAATGCGAGAGAAATGAATGTGCTGATGCATGCAGTGTAATCTCTGCGGCGGCACATCAGAGACCCCGTCGGCAGCACTCCTGCCGCGGCATTGATGGATATGCTGAGCAGTCTGCTGTAACTGTTAGCGCCTGCAATGTTAGGAAAGGCATATGTAGAGTCTAAGGGGTGTCTGCATGTGTGCCCGAGATGGCATGCGTGTAAATGCTGGTATGGGTGGCATTGGGCGCTGGGTATAAAGGGGACCACAGTTAATGCTGTCTCTCATGAAGCAGGGGCTCCCTTGGGTCTCCCCAGGCTCCTCTGCCAAGTGGCTCAAGAGCGTTCAGTCACGTTTGAACTACAACACAATTCTTTTTTATCCGAGAGATGATGGCTTAAAACTGATGTCATTATGAGGTTTAAATCAACTTTCTGCTTGCTTGAACATGGTCACCTGGGTACGGACGTACAAGGACAGAAAAAGGTTGATCAACTGTTTGTCTTGGAGCCAGTGATACCTGGGGTTGTAAAATTGAGTTCCACAAGCAGTAATCTGTCAACTGTCCCCGCAACATACATTTTTTAAACCTGTGCCTGCATTTTCTTTTATAATGAAGGGACAGGTTGTCCTAGAAAAAAAAAGAAGCAGAAGATAAAAAAAAAAAAAGAAAGAAACGTTGGGAGGTGCCGGGATGAGGTGTCTGAAAGTGCTGGGAGTGCCTGCTTCATAATGAAACCATCAGGACTCTCCCACAGCTCCTGCATGGCACTGCAAAGCTACCTTAAACCTGTGTGTAAATCCGAAAGTATGGGCATAGTGAGTGATATCTTAAAGACCTTTTTATGGAGATTTTATATACTATATTATATAATATAGTATATATGCTAGAGTGTTTTTCCTTTTGGATTATTCTAGAGCAGTGGTTGTCAACCTTCCTAAGGCTGTGACCCCCTTAATACAGTTCCTCGTGTTGTGGTGACCCCCAACCATAAAATCACTTTTGTTGCTACTACACGACTGTAGTTTTGCTACTGTTAGGAAGTTAGGTAGCCCCTGTGAATGGGTCATTCAGCCCTGGTTGAGAGCTGCTGCTCTGGAGCCTCCTCTTCATTTGCTACAGTAAGTCTCTCTCTTCTCATCCAGCTTCATTCAGCATTTGATTGTCCTTAATACAAGTAGTTTTATACAGAAATGTCCCATTTCTGTTATTACAACCTTTTAATTTTTTTAAAATATAAACTCTGCCTGCTTTGTTATGTACCAATCAATGGATTTGTCTAACTTGATACACTCACTGCACCATTCTGAATGAAACACGTGATACCTAAAAGATGGAATCCACGTAGTCTGATGGGTACCAGGGTAGCTGCTGTCTGTCTTCACCTGTCATGAGGTCTAGTCATCCTGGAGTGGCTAGTAGTCACTGAGTAACATGACCTGAAAAGGAGGACTCCAGTCAGCGACTCCTGCCTTCAGTCTATGGAGAATGTGTTTGAGCCTAATGATTGCATTGACATTATGCCCCAGAGTGCTGTTGTCACTCATGGGTTTCTCTTTCTGCTTGGTCCATGTGGAACCCGATTTGCCAGCTTCCTGGAACAGAAGAAAAGCAGACTCCCACCACTGCACGTGCAGTTGGAATGCGTGGTGAACACATTTGGCTTGTTCTTAATTTGCCAGAGAAGAGCTGTCCCTCTGGAGTAGCCTCCGAGTCTTGTTCTTCTTAGAAGGAAGGTGTAAAGGCAGCTGTTGGTAGACCCATGTTCTTCCCCCTTGCAGGTGACCCAGAAATCAATTAGTCGGAGTTGAAAAATAGGTGGCTATGTCTTTTCCTGCGTTCGCTCGCTGGAAAATAAAAATAGGTGTTGACTTCTCTGCCTTCATACCAGCCTGTTCCCCGTTGTTTCAACTGAGTAAACCCCGGGCCCAGGGTCAGCTTTGTTTACCGGTAATTGTCAGTATGTGGACCACAGTGGCAGACCTGCTAGCTGTAGGCACATCCTACCTGTCACTTTGAAAAGGGGTTGAAAATAATAGCTCAGATGCAGCAAAACCGTCCCCAGGATTGTGTCGTGACCTTTCCCTTTGGTTAATTTGCCTCAAGGTTTGATTTCAGGGGACAAGGAATAATTGAATATGCCTAATAACTAAATGCTCATTTGGGACAAAATCCATCAAAATATAATTGGCATTTGATTTTTATGAAGGGAGAAGGAAACCCACTCGGCTGTCGAGGATGCATTTGAAGGATCTCTGACCACTCGACGTATTATTTGACGCTCCCTTTATAATATATATTAATTGCAAATACTTGAGCATTTGAACATTTTCCCGGAGCACTGGCTAGGAGAGACCAACTGTTTTTGTTACTGCTCCTCTTAGAAAGGCGGGGAAGGTTATTGGTCTGCTGTGCAATAATTTACTCCTCTTTGATATGCAAACGATCCACGGTGAATATAAAAAAATCCTATCAGACTCATTTCACAGTTCTTAACCACTCGGATTCTCTGGAGTCCATCGCCTCATTAGACCAGTGCTCTCCGATGCCGGCATAATTAAAATCTTTAACAGTTTAGCAAAGTAAAGATGTTTGGCTGATCACGTTGAGATGATTATCTAGCCATTGTATTCTAAATGACAAAAATAAATTAAATTTAGACCTTGGCATTTTTTTTATTATGTGTTTCAAATGAATATAATGCACACAGCCTTCTTCTTTTTTTTTTTTTTTCAATCCCGTACGTTTGGGTTTGGTTGGTAGGAAACAAGCCTGTTTCGGCTGTTGCTATCTAACCAGAAAATGGCTGGCTCTCTAGGAGAGCCAGTGCAGACAATGACTTGCAGCCCAGACACGCAGTTCTGAGGTGGAGTTGCCTTGCAATGTACAGGGTGTGTGGCTGCTTTTCCTCCTTCAGAGGAAGCTGTAGCTTCTGCTGTTCTTGGGTGCAGTTCAGAACCTGTCTCTGGGCAGTAAGGCCAACCTAAAATACAGAGTGAATTAGAATTTGGGAAGTCTGGCCTGTGCAGGCTTTGCTGGATAGGATAAAGACACAAAGGTCCACGGAGATGAGGTGAACATGCTGATGGGATCTCATCTTAGAGAAAATAATGGTTGACAAGAATTTCTTGGAGACCCCTGCCCATTTTGACCCCATTCAAGCAAACAAGAGAACTTTGTTACTCTAAGCTGATTTTCCTTTCCATTTTACTCGGCAATGGCTCATTAGCATTGATCTCAAAAATGACAGTAATAATAGTGTTACTTGTATAAAAAGTTACACAGTCTTCAGTAGACACATCCATCAATTAAGCATGTGGTACTAGAAACCAAAATTAATGAGGAAGATAGGTGTGTTAATGAAATAATCATAGTATAATCAATTTGACTGTTAAAAGTTGAAAAGCATTTCAGGAAGATGGTATGAATTCATAATTTATGTCTAAAAGTGATTAATACAAACTGTATTTAATAACAAAGCTATTTGTCATCATTTAAGACTTAAGCACAAAAATTACTCATTTTGTGGTTCATGTTGTCATGAGCCTATAGTTGAACGAATTTATTTTGAGGCCTCCTGTGTGCCTAGAAGTAAGCCGGCCTGCCTCTGGTCTCCTAAAACTGAGAAACAGCCTTTGGATGGAGGGAGCCATGCTGTTGCAGGGTAGCTGTTGCTTGCATCCTTTTCAAGGTGTCTGTTCTACGTGAAGAGGGGACTTCAATGGCTTCTCAGTGGGAGGGTGCACTTATCCCTACCATATTTGCGTAGTTGGGAGGGCAAAAAGGAAAGTGTGAACACCCCAAAGCCCCCCCCCTGACACTAAGCTTTGTTTACCGACTCTTTGATTTAATTACTGTTTGAAGAGGGACGGAATTAGCTGTTAATTGATTTGATTATCCAATTTGTTTGTTTCAGGCATGATTCCAGCGGAACTGCAGCAGCTCTGGAAAGAAGTGACAAGTGCCCACACTGCAGAGGAGACCACAGGCAGCAACCACAGCAGCCTAGACCTGACCAGCACGTGCATCTCTTCCTCGGCACCTTCCAAGACCTCCCTCATCATGAACCCACACGCCTCTACCAATGGACAACTCTCGGTCCACACTCCCAAACGAGAAAGGTAGGCGCACGCCCACCCCTGTCTGTGGTCAGTACTGTCTTCCACCAGGAAGGGGCAGTTGGCCTTGCCCAGTTCTTTGTCTCTGGGAAACCTCATTGTACTCATGGGGCTTGAATGTGCATATGATTACTCCAGAGCGTATTCGCTATGGTTTGGGTGTGAGGCATCTAATTATTCGCACCTTTTCACCATGGGGTTAGCACTTTCTCAGATGCACACTTGTCTTAGGAGCCCTGGCAGATAGATGTCTGGTAGCTCCTCATCGGAAGGGTTGGCTCCCAAGGCTTCCAGGTCAACTGTGTGCTTTGTTGGGAGCTCACTCCATGCAGAGTGAACACCTTGGCTCGGAGCACCTTCAGAGGCAACAGTGCTGTGTGCTGTGGACAATTTCAAGTCTTGGTGTGAGGAGGCCAAGCGCTTACTGCTAGTTTGTCCTGCTCCCCCTTGAAGTGGGGGAACCCACGTTCCTCATCATGTGTCCCAGAAGGAAGCGAAGGAAGCATGAGCCTTTTCAGCATAGACACTAAGGAAAGATTTAAAGGATGGTGAGTTGGACTGAAGCTCACTTTCTCCTGATGGTCCTTGTGGTAGCATTGTCCCATCTGCTGTGTTCCTGTTTATAAGTTAACACTTTATGTTTTCGATGCCCTGAGCTCTTGATGAATGATAGTTGAAGCTTGGACTGTTTTAAGATCCTGACTGTGTTGTGCTCCTTAAGCCCCAGGGAAAGGAAGCTGTTTGTTCATTGTGTTTCACCCAAAAGCAGTATTGCCAATGTTGAAGTATGCTTCAGAAATGGAATATATAATATTCTTCAAGTGGACCATTTTTTTTCACTGCTTACTCTTTTTAGACCCTTTCTTTTTTAGTTCATATGTGGAGCTTGTAGGCACAGAAGACAAGAAGCCTTACCAAGAATTCTCCCAGCAAAATACTTTTATCAGGCAAAAGCAAATTTGCTATTTTGTTTTTCTAAGTCCTGATTACTTGGTGAGGAAGTTTAATTTTTATTTATCAACTGAGCAAGAGTAGTATCATTTCATATGCTTTCTAAACTACTGAGCACTGTGCCCTCTGTTTTAGCTAGATATGCATCGCGATATTAGAAAAATGCTGTCTGAAATACAATGTACAATTTTTCATAATTACGTAGTGATGTGTCGGTATGTGACCACCTGCACAGTGGCGGCCAGATGATATAATGGAAATGAAAGTTCCCTTCGCTGATAACGTAGTCATCGTAACTGCGCAGATGGAAGCATGGCCCCAGTGTTTGTAGCCATGGTCATGTTCTAAGCCCGTTGTGTAGAAAATGTCGCACGTACAGTGATAAACGGGACACACCCTTGACAGTGATGATGTCAAATCAGTCGATGTGCTTACTGTCCTGTGCTGTGTAATCGTTATTTAGGCTCTATTCCTCCCGTAACTCTCCAAAATATATTTCACCATGTTAGCGTGGAAGCAACGTCCTGCATCATATGTTACCTCATGCCTCGGTTGCATTGTGTTTTTCTTGCATTTGGTTTAATATTGGGTGTTTTGGCTATCCTGTTGGGACTGTAGGAGCAGACAGTGATGGTACCACATGTGTTTGCACATGCACACATAGCCTAGATGTGTAATCTTTTTTTTTTCTTGTATTTTCGAGACAGGGTTTCTCCGTAACTGTTTTGGTTCCTGTCCTGGAACTAGCTCTTGTAGACCAGGCTGTAGATGTGTAATCTTGTATCATTTAGGTCTTCATAGGTATACGCTGTGATGTTGCTCATGTCTCAAAAATGTATTCCTCCTGAGTGGCATGTATACTTACGCATGTCTGTATATGTATCAGATTTGAGCTTCGAAAGTCATGAGGGGTTTTCAGAGATGAGGGTAACACATGTATGTTATAACTCTAATAACGGGACGCTTCCTTGAAGATTTCCTTGGAATGTCTCTGGTAGTCATGGAAAGTACGAAAAGATGCTTTAAACTTAGTGGTCTAGAAGGGATGGAAGACTAGAACGGTGAACAGGAAGGGTCGGTTTGTAGCCTGGGCCAAGCACAGCTTCCTGCGTTTCCCGCTTTCCAGGGGAGGATACGTGTACCTGGAAAGCGCTCATCAGTTCTGCCCTAGAATCTATTATAATGCCTTTATTTCTTTTCTTTTTAATTTCCAAGTAGCAAGCCTCAGATGGCTTTAAGAGAAAGAGTCTAGGCTGCTGCCCTTTGTGGTAGCGGCTCTCCCTGTCCCGAGGTAGCTGTCCATTTACTGCAGAGTGATTGAATTACATCTTTATCCATAGACAGAGCAGGAGGCAGTGCACTGAAAAATGCCGACTGATGCACTTAAGGTATTTGTTGCAATCTTGTCGGCCGCTGTGGAGACTGCACAGATTTTTCGCGACCCAGAAAAGTCGCCTTGTTTAGATGCACTGTGCTCAGTTTCCTCCTAAAAGGTTCTATCTCTGCAGTCCGATGGTAGAGCGGCAAGGAGGCAAGCCGGGGAAGAATAGGCCTTTTCATGGCTTCAGACACATTTGAGAGGAAGTGGATCTAAGACACAGTCTAATTCCTGCAGACTAAGTTTGTTTGATTTTTTTTTTATGGTCCTTATTTGTCTGCACAAATGCTGCATTTAATCTTATGCTAAAATTAGACCGTGGATCAGAAGAGAATCGAGAGTTGCACCAGCCTGAATCTGGATGTGAGAACAGGCTGAGTTCTTGTTGCACATGCAGAGATGAGGGAACGAGGAAATTATATGATGTTAGTTACTCCCTTGGTTGTCCCATTTTGTATTATCTGCTACATCGACGGTAGTGGCTGGATTCAAGGAAAACCCAAGCAAACACACTTGGTTTTAATTTTTGGTGAGTGCAGGGCCTTGGACATGTTAAGCAGAAGCTTTACCACAAAGGTAAAATCCCCACCTTGTTCCAGCCGCCTTTGAACTGATAATACCTTAGGTTAAAGATAGCGTAGTAGCTTTAACCTTATAGAATTGATCATTCTACAATCAATAATCTTTAAGCTGGTTTCATATACATACAGTTACCTAAAAATGAGTATTAGCCTGTCTTTCCCTTCTCGGGTTGAATATTTATTCATTTATTGGCAAAGCTGGGGATATGCTAGGCTGGTGGTCTACCACTAGCCCAACCCCTTCTTATGGTGTATTTTAAAGTCTCATAGGTGGTGGCCACTTTACGAGTAGAAGAGGGAAGCAAAAAGAAGCAATAAGGAGGAGGTTGCCATTATGGAAGTATGTTCTCATGTGTGTACCGAGCTGTCAGGGAGACACCTCAGAAGTTCTCCCTGCTGTCACGAAAACCTTTTATCCCTCCCTCTCTAGGGCATTTGTGAAATAATGCATCCTTACAGGCTCTCCTGCGATTGCCAGGGAATACTCTCCCCCCCACCCCACCATCAAGAGCAGTAACGGCACAAACAAGAGGCCTTGCCACCGTGCACAGTAATCCAGCCTGGCAAACTCCGTCCTCAGTGAGCAGCCTTCAGGGGATTGTTTTCCTGAAAAGATCTATGAGTGTTGTGTGTGAGAATTGGTTGGAGAGAGAATTTTTTTTTTAAGTCGTGGGATGTGTAAGGCTCTTACCTGGCTCACGTATCTCCATGCCATTTGGAAACTTCCATCTTCCCACTCTTGCTTGCCCCGTACGTTTTGCAGCCTCTGTGAGCAGCCGCCGCCGCAGTAGCTCTGGGGTTTGGTGAGCTGCAATCTGTTAAAGAGATAAATAATGTGCTTGGCACGACACTCCTACTCTCCTCTTTAATTTGTCTTACACAAGGAAAATTATAATTAAATCATTCAGGGTAAACCCTTGAGTGTAGAGAAGGGAAGAAACACACTTTGGTAAAGATTGCCAATAGAAACCCACTTCCCTGTTGTGCAGGGTGGAGACGTCCATCAGTATTCAACAGTGTGCGAGGAGGAACGGCCCATGTGATTTGTGAGGCGGATGCCAACACTCAGATCAAGGCTTGTTAAGATCCTGTCCCCGTGCAATCATGGACGGTCAGCATCGTTAGAATGCAGCGCGGTGCCACGCTTCCTGCTTTGAGTCTCTCCTGACAATTTAATAATGTTTATCGTGCTGATTATATGTAAAGCCATTGGTGCAATAAACACCCCTGTTGTCAGTGCCTCAGAGGAGTGCGCTGGGATCAAGTTGAGCATGCCCAAAGCTAAAGGAGAGCCACAGGAGGAAGCAGGTGTGTTCAAAGCCTCCTCGTCCATGCCTTGCTGCTATGCTGCTATAGCGTCACGACCTCTTAATAGACAGAAGTGAGACCTGAGATGCCTGCACACATGAAGACATTACCTTGTTCACTTTACTTGAGGAAATTCCAAGTTTTGGTGTGGGTAAACAGAACCCACAGAATGCAAATGAAACATTTATTAAAATGCTAAATTTAGTAAGCCCTTTGAGCTTCTTGGATCAAAGCAGCTATGTAAATACAAATAGCAATTACTACTTAAGTAATTGCCTGAATTAAAATTCTAAATATCACATTATATTATGCTGCACCAGGGAAGGGAAGGCACATTAAATCAGTCCCTTCCTGCTTGCCCGTTGCCGCTAGAATCTTGCATATGGACTCATGTCTTCTTTTATTCACTGGACTACTTGGGATGCAGTGGGGACTCTCACCCCATTGTACAGACAAGGAAGCTGAGTCGCAGAAACCAACGACTACAGTTGTACGGCTGTCTTAGTGTCGTACTGAGATCCATAATCTGACCTGATTTTAAAATTTTCCCATTCAGTATAGAAATGAATACCTAAGTGAAATTAAAAACCCATGTCCTTAAGAGAAACTTTAAATTTAATTTCAATTCAACCAAACATCAATTATAGCTTGTTATTGTGTGCAGGTTACAACATATAAGGAAAACAAGCCCCTTTTTATTTTTCTGTAGATAAAAATAGTCCCCTGGTCTTCTTATCTTTGATAAAGAGAGGTGAGATTTATAAGATATAAATCACTATGGTCTGAAATAGTACATGAGGAGAGAAAACAAGTCCCCTGCAGGAAATGCACACAGACAAATGCAAGCAAGCTCGTGCCTTTGCAGGCATCCCCCTCGCTTGTTGCCCTGCCTTATAAATCATGTGTGTCCTCGCTGAATGTACCATGTGGTCTTTCTTCTATTGCAGCCGCCTTCTGCAGTCCCAGTTAGAAATGTTACTTCCTCCCCATTCCTTCTCAGTGTTTTTTACTTCAGGTCAGCCATTAGCAAATGTTTTATCACAAGTGTTTCTCCGATTCACTATTCTGCTGAGTATTTGTTGCAAGGCTTCCTTAAAGCCTTTGGTTAAAGAGGTTTCTTCCAGCTCTGCCAAGACTGTGGTTGTGTGGCCTCTGCTTGCTCTGAGGCCACCATCTTCCTAGACATGAGTGACCTGCACACGGGAGCTCTTCACTCTGAGGTCTAACCTGCCCTCAGCAAGGCATGGTTTATTTACCTTCTGTGTTTTCAGGCTCACTTACTGGCATAGTCCTGTGTGTTGGCATTGCATGGTTTGCACTGTGCAGCTGGCAGCCGCTTTCAAATAAGCCCTGAAGGCTTCTGCTTGGTTGGTGTGCTTTTTGGACCCCTCCAGTTGATGCTCAGCCTCTGTTTCAGTTTGCGGCCTTGTGGACATAGTGCTGTCTATTTATCTGTGTCTCAGAAACATTTGTGCCTGTGACCCCCTGATACTTGGGTACAGCAGAGAACTTGGAAATATGGACTTCCCTGGTGTTTTAATTTGCTTCCTCTTTGGAGGAAAAAAAAAATAACAGACCAGTTTTGGTTGATGAAAAAATGCTGGTGCCCTTGTCTGGAAGCCTGTTTTCAGAGCTGCTCTGGACACAGGCGCCTTTAACTTTGCATATTCGCACAGTGACATTTAGGGGGTCTGATGAATCAGAAATTTCAGCAGTCAATTCAAGTTTCCATTTTTGTGAATAATACTTTCACACTGAAATTTTTTTGTTTCTTGTAAATCACGTTGTTTTATATTTCTCCTAATTTAAAGCACTGAGAAAACCCCCATTCTAATCATTCTTTCCATGAAAGCAAGCATTTCCGAGAGAGACTGGGTGGTCAGATACTCCCTGTGCACTTGTTGCTCCCACGAGCTGCGATACACCTTGGACACGGAAGGGATGTATTACAAAGGACCGCACTCCTCAGTCTCTTCGCTTAATTCTATAAATAGTTTTCGCTGGGACATAGTTGAGCTCGTTTCATATTTTCATTTACATATTTGTCACAGTTGTGAGCATGAGTATTGTCAGCCTCAATCTTGTGGGCCATTAAAAACAGAGACAGACATTAAGCAAAACAGAGGCGGAATATTTATTACCTGACCAATTTGGGGAAACTGCCTGCTCAACCATTAGGCTGTTTCTCGGATGCAGTGACAGTCTCATCAGAGGTTTTTTTCCCCAGTGTTGGGGATTCGGGATAGAGGGGTTTTGATGCGTGCTCAGTTTTCCAGGCCTCTCTTTTCAGGACTTGTGTTCCTTTGGTCTGTTATGGTATGTGTGTGACTTGGTATTTGCCATACAAATGTTCTTGTACCCAGAGGTGCTGACCCAGAGTTGTGTTGTACCTTGCCTTGTTAGAAACTTCAGAGGCTCAGACTACTAAGCTGGGATGTGTGTTGTCAGAGATCCCTGGAAGTTGGCCACAGATGCCCCTTCAAGTATAAAAAAAAGAGCTTCCCTGTTCTCGGGAGTTACTAAGAGACCTTGATCTAAGGCCCCAGTCTTGGCTCTGGGGTCAGAGGCGAGTGGCACTCTTTCAGGTTTTCTCTCTTTCTATTCCTTGGGAAATCTGAACATGGCAAGCAGTGGCGATGGTGCACACCTCTGTGACTGTTGCTGTGTGCGAAGCTCCATGCCCAGTAGATTTAGTAAAAGTCTTGATCCCGATTCTTTCGTTTTTTGTTGCTCATAGTAATTGTATTGTCTCCTTTGCACAGATGTTACATCCAGACCCCAGTAGATGTTAAAACCTGCAGAAGTTACATGGTAGCCAGTGACCACATAGGGAACTCGATAGACTCTAGGTTTTCCTGACCCTCAAGTGTTTAGTTCTCAGAGGACAGCTCACCAGAACTACTATAACTCAGACTCAAACGTTTGAGTGATCAGATTCAGAGATGGAGACGAGGGGGAGGCTGAAACCCCAATGACTGTAGGCTGTTTCCCAGCCTGCCTTCCTGTACTGCTAGAATTGGAAAGAAATCCTAAGAACTTCCGTGGTATCAGCTGCCTACACCACTTCCCTGCCATGTTTTCAAAGAAGCAAAGGATGAGGCTGGGAAGTGGATGTGTTCAGCCGAGTGTGAAGACCACTCTGATGTCATGAAGGGTGAGGGACATGGAAAACAGAGATGGCTCCGAACGATGGCTGTGTGGTGACCATCTCGCTCTAAAGCCAGCTCTCATTCTCCTCACCATCGGGGAAGTAACCTGTTGGGGAAAGAAACACCCTCGCTTATGTCAGATAGGAGCACTCCCTTGGGCAACACGTTGGGTCACAGCATCTGCTGTGTGAGTGGCAGCCATCATGCTCTGAGAAGCAGGGATTTATTTATTTATTTGTTTCATTGCTCCTAAGTGATCCTTCTGGGTCTCCTTAGAAGGAAGAGAGAAAACCTTTTCAGGGTAGTGTGGCTTGGTGCCTCACCTCCCATCACCCACCCGCGCAGGGAGGGCACAGGAAGTGTGGCATGGTACCTCCTCACCTCCCAGCACCCACGTGTGCAGGAGGACACGGGAAGTGTGGCATGGTGCCCCCCCCCCCCACCTCCCAGCACCCATGTGTGCAGGAGGGCACAGGGAGAAGAGCTTGAAAATGTTACTGTACCGTAAGGGAAAGGTTTGTGGATTTTTTTTTTTTGACTGTTCACTTTGTGGAGCGATTAAGAAAGTAAAAAAAGAAAGAAAAAAAATTACACAACGATCATCCTCTACCAGCTGTTGTATGCTACCCCAATAAAGTACCTTTTACCATAACATTAGCATCATAAGACTCTAAATCTTACCCTGTTTATTGTGCTTAGCTGACAAATGCTTTCCAATAAAGTGACATCATTGGCGTGCGGAGTTATATTCATTTTATAAGTTTCTCTAACATTTAGCTGATTTTATTTTATTTTTCCCTTTGAATGTTGGATGATGTGAATCCCCAACTGTGTCCAAGCTGCCAGGTTTTCTACCCCAAATAATATTTAAGGCCTGGTTCTTTTTGATCTCCTGGACGTCTTCTTTTGATGCGGGACCATGGCCAATGGGAGCTTATCACATAATAATCCCTGGGTCGGCACCTGTGCCCCTCCCCGCGGAAAGCCTGCATTTGCCTTCTAATCCCGATGACACGCTCGAGGTGTAAAGGAGTGTGTAGCCAAGAAGAGTGAGAGCCCAGCTTTCCGGACACCCCCTCCCCCCCAGAGGAGAAAAGGAAGCTTAGAGTCTCCACCTAAGCACTCACATGACGTGTCAAAGTCCCGGTGTCACCCTATTCTCATACAGGTTTCAAGTTCCCATGTTCCTGAGTTGATAGTAGGGCCAGCGCTAAGGAATGGAACTGAAAGTCACGTAGCTGTCAGTTCGAGACTGATAAAAATGCTCGACGCTCTTCCCCGGCTGCTCTTCGTAGTATTTGTTTTCTGCATCCCTCTTTCCCTGAGCCTGGCGCTGTGGGCCTTTGTAGGGGCGATACCCCTCTTGCAGGCTGACTCACGGGGGTGATTCACGGGGGTGATTCACGCGAGCGCGTTACATATGTACAGCATGCCTGAAGTTCTTTATTCTGCCCCCTTTTGTGATCAGTCAAGGCCCAAGTATATTATAGAGTGTCGTCTCCTCATTAAAACAATAGCAGGAGCTCACAAAGGGAAATTGTTAATATGTGTTCCAGCCTGTCACTTCTGCCTGTGTGAATACAGAAGATAACCGCTCCTTTGGGAAACTACTTCGGGAATTGAGCAACACATCCGCTAGCCAGAGAATTCTCCTAACTGCAATTTTCCTTTCTGTGTGTACTCAGAAATAGCATCCTTATGGGCTGCTCGGTGCCACTGCATAGACAGAGCACAATTGCCATAGCCCAGGTGGCGTTAATATGGGACATTCCCCCGGGCACATGTCGCCAAGAGTTGTACAGCTTGTTCAGTGTCTTCATCCATATGGCAATCTGTCCCATTCACAGAAAGGCATCAGGGCTGCGCCGGGTGGGGACCGTGGTCAATGTAGTGTGAAGAGTCAACCTCCATGCGTGGCCGCCTCCCTCGTATGGCATCCTTAATTGTAGATCCGCAGGCCCGCATGACACGCACACACATGCATGCACGCACTCTCACGTGCTCTCTTAACAGGTACTGCTGTTGCTTTATTCCTCTGCTTCAGGAGCACACGGTTAAGCAAGCAGGAAGCGTTCTAGTGTGCTAAACACCCGTGATGGATAGAAAGTCGGTTTAAAGTCCCACACAGAGAGCTTTCTGGGCGCTTGTTCAGGAGTAACTCAGCCTAAGCCCTGCATGCCTGTCCTTAGACCCTTCCAGACACTGGCACACTTCTCTCCTTTCCTTTTTCTCTCTCTCTTAGAATTGCTCAGTGTTTTTCTTCTCCGATTTTGATTTGTTGGGCTGAATAAATTTGGTTTCTAAGTCTTAAAGTGGAATAAAGAAAAGAAAAGGGGGATGAAACCAGCCGTAGAATAGTGAGAGGACCCCAAGGTCTCCCTGGCTGGGAGTATGGGAGGGGGATCTGCAGAGAACAGGGTCCCTCCAGGCCTCTGGGGTGAAAGGGGGGGATGTTTTTAAAGGCACTCTGGGACATCTCACCAGAAGGCACAGCGGACTTCATTTAGCTACTGGCCCCACAGCATGTTCTGCTTTTGTGTAACTATTTGTGTTCTTGTTTGGTAAACAGAGCCCATAGCAACTGTGGGCTGTGGTGTGCTCTACCTGTAAGACTCCCTAAACAAACAGACTCTCATGACCTTCAACTCCCAGGCCTTTTATAGTCCTCAAGGGAAACTGTCTCCAGGCTGCCGATTCCATCTCTCTCCTTCCTCCCTTTCCTTTTAAAAATATTCTCCAGAGACGACCTTTGCGGGATCTCTTCTGCCGTGCGTGTTTTCTGCGTTGGCTGTGATTATTGAAAGGGCTGGAGGGCCTGTGGTGGCCAGCAGAAGGAGAAAGAGCCCGAAAGTGTGTGGGGGAAATGAAGTACGCAGTGTGTGCTTTCAAAGAGGTGGGCTGAGTCATCTGGTACACTTCAAGGTCACTGTACATCCACGTCTGTGGTTCCGTCTCTCCTTTTGTATCTGAGCCATCGATGGGAACGTTCTGGTGCATATGAGCCCCGATATTCAACTCACATTTCTCCATATGAGTCATAGCTATGACAAGAATGAGATGTCTCGTGTTAAAGATCAGTGTGAGAAATAAATGGCAGTTTACTTTAATTAGAAAAAAAATTGACACCAAGAGCTGGGATAATCCAGTGGTGTTTGAATAAATTAGAGGGTGGTTCAGACTGGCATAAAAAGAAACTTAACAAGGACAAACGGAAAGTTGTCCAGAGTTCGGGGGAAAAAAACAAGTGTTTCTAAGTGGGACACTAGTCAGAGGACAGTGCTAATGTATCTGTTCACCAGTCAGGGGACAGTACTCATGTATCTGCTCAGCAGTCAGGGGACAGTACTCGTGTATCTGCTCACCAGTCGGGACAGTACTCGTGTATCTGTTCAACCAGTCTTGCCCAGTGGCAGCCACAGGCCAGGTGTCTAAGCTCCAAGAGTTACAGCTGGGCAGCTTCAAAATATTTCCTTAGGGAGCACACACGCCAGCCACAGAGAAAGAGAGACGTACAGTGCCGTGATGGAAAGGCAGTTAAGTGGAAGGCCTGGGATGGAGCTTAGTGTTACCATGTGGACTTAAAGATAAGCGGGCAAGACAGAGCTGTTGAATGATCTTTGAGGAGGTCAAGGAATAGCTCTGTCACCTCAGGGCATGGCAGAAGCCAAAGTAGTCCTAAGGCAGATGCAAAAGGAGAGCATTCCTTGTAGGCCCCTACCCCTGTCTTACTTGGGGTCTCTATGTGGGGAGATGGTATACATATGGGCACCAATGCATAGCTGTGTAAAACAGGTTAACTCCTCCTACTGAGCCCTCATTTTTCACATCTGCAGTTAATGTAACGTGTCGTACTAGGCCCGGTTAGTGGATTAAGGCAGGACAATCAAAGAACTTATAAGTGTTCCATTTGCCTGCGTACTGTAGTTCTCCATCAGCGCTCACTGTTATTACCATTGAATATATTTATCAGTAAGTTCAGAACACATTTGTCTTGTACCAGTTGCCGTTTCTGGGTTTTAAAAGTTGAGCGTGATACAGTTCTTCCCCCTTCAGGAGCTCAGTTTCACCAGAGAGACAAAAGCAGAGACAGACACTTGTGACAGAAGCATACAGCCACATCGAACACAGTCTACGACCTGCTAAAAATAAAAAGGGCCGCCAGCAGGCTACCAGAGTGCAGTTAGCCCCTCCACACAAGCAGCCTCCTGTGAGGATTTGAAATGCATGGGGCCCCCAGAGAAGTTCAGCTGTCTCGTCTAATGTCAACCCTTGTTCCCCGTGCCATCCAGCCTGGCACTTAGTGGGTGCTAAATCCCCTGCAGGGACTGGCAGTGATGTGGGGGAGAAGGTGGGATGTTGATGGGCACGGACCCAGTGAGAGCCCTTCAGCGTTCTCCACCTTTCGTCCCACATGTCACATGTACCCGGGTGGCCTGTGGCATTACCTGCAGAGGTTTCTAACAAGTAGGGCCGTTAGGTTTCTGCTCAGCATAGATTTTAAGCTTGAAGAAACATGCACAGAAACACCTGCGGGGCTGGCCGAGCTGCAGGAGTTGCTGATGCAGCAAGTGAAGGTGTGTGTGTGGGGGGGGGGGGGGTCTAAAAGCTGATCTCTTTATCAGTCATGAACCAGTTGGTATCTGTGTGCTGTGCCATCCTTTCTGGGATGTGTGAGGGTCCTTACTGATGTCCTTCCACTGTCAAGATGGGCAGAGAGTCAGTGTAAAGGATGAAAAAGAGAAAAAGAAGTCTGGGTTTCACTGTCCAGACTCATCATTGCAGAGAACAGAAGTCATCAAGGTTGTAGCCTAGCGCAAAGGACTCTGGTCTTGGCCTTTGTGCCATCTCGAAGTGCTCTCTGGTTTTGTTGATAATAAACTTCTTTATTTGGGGGCTTTTGTACTTCCCTGGTCCTGCTCCCAGCTGAACTCCTAGAGATCCTCTAAGGTTCGGATCACAGATCCCAACACTCCGTGTCAGAGTCCTGTTCAGCCCTTTCTCCCCTGCAGGGTAATCGGACATGGCTATTTCAGAGCAAAAATGCAGTTCGTTCATAGCCCATGCCACTGTGACTCTTCCCCATCAGTTACAAAAATAAAAAGACGTTTACCACTTTTCTCCCGTTAAGTGGTTTGTGAATCAGGTATGCCCATACTCTGATCTACTATCCATGCTAGAATATCAGAGACTGGGAGGGTGAGATATGTGTATGTATATACACATTTAAAAACTTGGTTCGCACACGCTTTAGACACTGGCGGTATCTTAGCCATTTGGGAACTGCGTGCACCCTGCATTGGCAATTCTGAGCTGTGGCGCTTACCCAGTGAACATTAATGACCCGTGTTCAGCAAGGAAAAAAAATAATCAACACAAATAGCGTGTGTTTCTGAGGAAACACACAAGCCTGATGGCTTTAAGCCAATGGCAATGTCACGAGTTCATCTGTGTCCTTCTTCTTCTGTCCCCTCATCCTGCTGCTCATGTACCTCTGGAGAAGGAGGTAACTCTTACAATGTCTTGTCTTGACTGGCACTTGAAGTGGTGTTAGAATCTTTAGCTCTGCTCTTTGGTGGTTCTGGGTGTTACACGTTGGCTCCTCTAACATATGGCCAAGATTCCACAGTGACCTTGTGACTCACCAGTGCAGACACACTGAATGAGATGGCAGTCTAGTGGCATTAATAACTTTTGGATTAGTGGCCCCTGTGTCTGTATTGACACAGTGGCTCACAGCGCTCCTCCGACGGCTTTCTGTTTCCTTAATGAGATGCTGGTATTAACACTACCAATGTATAGAGTCTTAGTTAGAAGCTCTGGCTGGGCCTTGCTGGTGTCCAGAACAAAGGCTGGACTTTGGCCACCTCTCACTCTTTACCTCTGTTTATTCTCTCACTCATCACCTTGCAAATACAGGTGTTCTGCTTCCGTCACTCCCCACCCTGTGTGCTGCAGTGAGGTCTGAAGGCCCTGGCCAACCTTGATTTCTGTCCTGTTCTGTCGTGCTCATTCTTCCCTCTGCTCCATTGTCCTGCTGTGCCTCACACTCCTGGCGACTGGGAAGACATATACCAAGTTCCTCCCAGTGTAGCGGAGAAGAGGGGGTCAGCTCATATTGGTGATCTGATCGGTGTTGGAGGTTAGCTTCCAACCATACTACCAGGCTGGCACGCAGCCTCCAGTGCTTAGCAGCCATTGGGCAGCTACATAGCTAGCCTACACAGGAGATGTCCCCACTTCTGCAGTGACCAGCTCTGCAATCTGTGGAGTGCGGGCCCCTGCGAGTCTTGTCCAGTATGTGTAGAATGACTAGAAGATTCTTCCTCGGGAGACATCAAACGTAACATGCGTCTAACATGCGTCTTCAGCACTTTGCTGTTGTGTTGGTGACAGCATAGAAACCTAGATGACTAGCTCCCACGTGGGTCTCCTGGAGGCTTCAGCTGGTGGCCTCTTTAGTCCTACAATCAGGTGCCTCTCTGTTGCGGGGTGGGAGATTGGTCTGTTTACTAGTAGGATATATTTGTGAGGTTCTCTTTAGAGCAAGTCATTTTTAAAATTTAAATTGAACACATCTCATCCTCTGAAGTGGCCCCTGTGATGGCATCTAATACACACTACACTATTTCTGTGGGTCTCCTTGCACATGCCCACTCTGTCTGGCCTCGTTGGGGCACCTTTGCGTAAGGCATGATTGTTGCATGTGGGCATTTCAGTGGGGTTTTGTCATTGTGTAAAGGCAAGGACCATGGCTGTATGTACTGTACCCAGTGCTTCTAAGTCCAGATTGCATGGTCTTCCTGTTTTCTGAGAAAAAAATCAGACTTGTACTTGCTGTCCCCTTGAGTCTCTTTAGCGCCGATACAGATTCCCTTACTTCCAGGATCAGGGGTAGAAACCATGCTTAGAAGATAGACTTTGGGGACTGAAGTTTTGAGATGCTGTTCAGTTTGTTGATTCAACGGTGTGTGCTAGAATATTCTTTCTCAGTGTGATACTTGGCAAGTATAACCAGCAGCCTGGTCCCTCATGGTTTAACTTAGTGTTTAGTAAACAAAACAGAGAGTGACCTGTCATTGGCCTTTCCTGTTATTATATGTTTGTATGTATCTCCAAAACAACAGGAGCCTTATATGTAATTTGTATGTTATTGGGGCCCGGTGAGCCTTTTTAGGAGTCTGTAGTTGTTAAAAGGTAAGGCTGCCCAGTGCCGCCAGATTGCTTGTTTCTGTATCTCAGAATTAAAGACCGTTGTCCCACAGCAGGTTAGAGAGCTGCAGTGAAACAACCCCTTCTCTCTGTGGCAAATTCTTAGAGGAACAAGCTGGCTAATCGCAAACAAGTAACCGAGAGGGAGAAGGGACAGTTAAGGCTGTAAGTGTGATGTCGTTGTGTGCAAATACTTAGTGTGAAGAAGCCTGTCTACTTCTAGAAGTTTCTCTATGACACTGAAGGTAAAAGGCACTTTATACAGAGTTGCTGGGAAGACTCCTCCGTGCTGGAGTCATTGGTCTTCCAGTTCCCACATCTCATTTGCTCTTCTGTAGGCAGTGGACCTGACCTGTGGCTGGACCCACAGCCAATTCTGCGGAGAAAGAACACACCTAAGCACATTCCAAAGCTGGGGAGGTATTTTAAGTTGAGTCAGAGTGCTCGCTGCACAAGCATGAGGACCTGAGTTCAAATCCCCTGTACCCACATAAAAAGCTAGACATGACTACATTTTTTTGTCTGCAACCGTAGCACAGTGGTATGCAGAAACACATTCTTTCCATTTCTTTTTTAAAGTTGACATTGACGATTGGCATGAATAGGTGAGAGGCTTCAAGCAGCCACAGCTTCCATGGACACTGTCAGTGTTGTCCGTGGGTTAATGCTCATGTAAGGGGCCGTTCATTACTGCACTTGTCAGCCCTGGGCCTGTGTATCAAGGGAACAGCTTTCTGGACCCCAGAAGCATCTCACTTAATGCCTGGGCTGGCAGTGAGCAGAACTTTCCCATCCAGAGTCACATGCCATGCGTAGGCGAGGGCAGGATTCTGTGGCTCCAGTGTTTACCATGTGCACATGAGGAAGGTTAGGCCCATGGACAGGAGGCCAAGGAACTGGGAAGATAACAGACAGGGAGAGACCTGAACAGTAAGGAGTCTTAGGGTGCTCTTGAACAAAGGGGCCTCCATTTTTAGCACCCTGGATGCATATCTCAGAGCCAGAGTTCCATCAATGTAGGCTGTCTGCTAGCTCACTCAGTGGAAGTTCAAAGTGGTTGGAACAAAGAAAGTAGCCCCTTGTGGGTAGGACAAAACCAGCGAAAAGGGAATGGATGGGAGGGTGGCAGCCGGCTCCTGCTCCACAGCAGCCGAGAGATTGACAGGGCCTGGCTAGAAGGCATAGCTCACGTGGCATTCATTCCTTTAATTAGCACCCATTAATCACGAAGTCCTCCTGTTGATTGCTTGTTGACAAGATGCGCCACGTGGATGTATTTTAGGTGGTGTCCTTGGCAGAAGTTCGGTGGAGGTTTTACCACAGGGATGGGCTCCTGTGTGGTCCCTTCTGTTTCTTAATGAGGAACTCTAGAGGGAGCGCAGAGACGCCATTAGCACAGCACTCATGACAAAGGGAGACTTCCTGACTGAGCCCCTGGCTCTCCCTGGGTAGAGGTCGTGCCTGCCCCCCAAAACTGCATGTCCACTCCATTTGCTTGTCAAAGCCATCCACGGCACATTCTGGAAGGATTTTTCAGCCCGTGGAGGAGGAGCAGTGTCTGGGAAAGTTTTCTTGTAGGCCTCCCTTCTCTGAGAAGTCCAGCTGCTAAGGCTTTATTTTAATTAAAAATTGATTATTTCTGTCCTCACTCATCCAACCCCAGAAAGTTATCTTACCATTGAGTTTCATTTCAGGAGTTGTTTTATGATTTTCAGAGCTCTTCTGTGAACACCACATGGTATGACTGAAACACATGGCGAAAGGGGTCTAGACCCAATCCTGATGTTACTCTCGCGTTAAGCTGACCTCCAGTAAAGGTGCAGACCGTTCACGTGGGAGTGCAGGAATCTTTTCATCAAACTGTGCGGGGGGTGACATTCAAAAGAAAAGAACTGAACCCTTGCCCTGTATCATATGCATAAGTGGATGGAGAGTGGCTCACAGACCAGGAGAGAGGGAGAGCCAACTCTGCCCTTCAGCTAGGGGGCAGTTTCTGGACCATGATGTCAAACGCGGAAGGAAAGAACGTAAAATCCCAAGTTGGATTTTGTCAAAATTAAATGTTTGTGCTTCACGGCACAGCATCCAGAAAGTAGGAGACGGCCCAAGTGAATGCAAGTATTTGTGATTATAGCTGCTGAGATATTTGTTTCCAGAAAAAAAAAAGCAACCATAAGACAGTGCAGTTAAAAACAGGCAAAGGATTTAAGTAGGCATTTCTGTAAGGAAGCTGCGCAAATGGCCTATCCGCTAATGAAAACTCGTTCGGCCATGCTACTTACTAGGCAGGTGTAAATTGAAAAAAAAAAAATCAGCAAGTATCACTTTCCTTCCACGTGGGCTGGCGAGTAAATGAGCGAGCTAAGGTAACAAATTTGGAGAGATCGTGGGGGGCGGGGGCACAGTGGTGCTCCTCTGGGAATGTAAAGTAGTGCCAGGATTTGGGCCTGAGTTACTTCGTGACCACTATTCATGGCACGCCTGAAATCCAGGACTTGGGGGATGAGAAAGAGGATGGTAATTCAAGCCCAGCCAAATAAATAAGTAAGTAAACACAGAGAAATACATAAGTAAATAAAACTAAAGTTTACTATACAGACCAACAGTTTTTATTTCTAAATGGCTATTCTAGTTGTTGATTTTTGTTTGGTTAGTTGGTTTTTGTATCCGCGCAAAATAAATGCAATGCAGATATCAAAAAATATTTACCACTTTAATGATAAACTTACAGAACCAAAGTTCCAGCGTAGTACAGGAGGTAGGGCTGGGGGGGGGGGGGGAAAGGGCCAAGCCGCTGAGCCGCGGGCCCATTTATCGGCAGGCATACGCCCGAGGCAAACCCCGCCCCCTAAAGGGGCTGTCTTAACCCTACAGGTTTTTTATTGTTTCTGGGGGGGGGGAGGAAGGAGGAATGGAGAGAGAGAGAGAGAGGGAGGAAGGAAGGAAAGGAGGGAGGGAAAGAGAAAAGGAGGAAGAGAGGGAGGGAGGGAGGGAGGGAGGGAGGGAGGGAGGGAGGGAACGCAACGATCGGGATGAGTGTGGGAGATGGGAAGAGGGAACCTTGATCACAATACGAAAAGAACTGATTTTAAATTTTAAAAAATGGAAAGGGTAGAGAATGATTCTAAGAGCCTGAGGAGCAGAATGCCTGTTGTGGGACAGTGTCTTCCCGAAATCTCAGTAACATGGGGACCTAAACAGGACCTATATAATGGCAGCACAGGTGCCATGCCACCATGAACAAGGGACATTCCACAGGACTCTGAGAGGAAGAACAGTAAAGCAATGGCTGGTGAGACGGGGAGAATCAGTCTTTTGGGATGAGCCCCCTGATAGGTTATCTAATCGCCAGTGGTCAACCCCGAATAAATATACATGAGTCATTCTAAATGGTCTCAGTAGATATTCATATGTCTATACATATGCAACAGTAATAAAGAAATTAAAGAAAGACGAGTCATGAATTTGAAAGAGTTCGAATGTATTGGAGGAGGGAGGAGGGTAGAAATTATGTAAATACAATAATCATGCATAAAATTCTGAAAAAATAAATTAAAAACCTTGAAAACACATTTAAACAGGTACATAAATTGACATATCCGAGCAGCAGTGTTCATAGGCACTAACATCATGTTAAACAGCTCAAATTAAAAAAATGTGCTGCATAAATATAGTGGAATAGTATTTAGCCATAAAAAGCTGCCATTTTGATGTGTTGGCTTCTAAAACATGCTAAGTGAAAGAAGCCGCACACCAGCAAGCACATACTGTCTGATGGTGTTTATATGAAATGTACAGAACAGGCAAATGTCTGGGGCATGGAAGTAGGTAAGTGATCAGTAGGGGCTGCAGGCAAGCAGCGGGTAGGGAGTGCTTGTTGCTAGCTACCGCGTTTCTATAGGGACTGTACGGTGCTGTTCAGTGAGACTGAGATAGTGGTTCTGTAGCCCCAAATGTAAAATATGCATGATTGTACGGAAAAATAACAACAGCAACAAATTATGATTTTAAGCAGTTTCAAAAAGATTAACATAGCTTTCCATAGCTTAGTTTATCCAGTACATGCCCACGAACTACCATACAGTTTATAATTTTGGTCTGATGGTTGGGTAGTAAGAAGGGGTATACTCCAGTAGACATCAGTGTTGGCTTTTGGTACAAATGATTCAAGTTAAAAAGACCAGGTAGGCAAGTTTGGGATGGGACAAGATGAGTTTGGGGCTACTCAGAAGACATGTCAGTGCATGTGTTGCTGGCATTAAGAATTATCTAGTTGTGGCTTTTGTGAATGGTGGAACTGATGTCTATACATGTAGGTTGGCAGGACGGGTTTGAGGTGAGGTGACGTCTGTATTCTGTCTCCTTAGTCAAGAATTCCTTTAGTCATCACAGGAGACCCACAGCCTGCAGACTGCAGTCTTGAGACTGTCCTTGCGGCAGGGAACAGAAGTAATTCCAGTTTTCAGTTTTGCCTGGGCAGTGAACTGGGCAATGTGAAATCCAGTCACCAGTGCTGAACATCCAAACTTCTCCAAGAAACCTAGAGTTGTAGCTCGGGGGGAACGTGCTTGCCCAGTATGTGGAAGGCCCAGAGTTCAAAGCCCCAGCCCTGTCTGAAAAGAGAGTCTTTTCTACCACCAATGTGCATGTAAAGACTGTGGCTGGTGGATGTCAATGTGGGAAAAATAAATCGAACAGAAATAGCGTAGCAAATGTCATTGGGAAAGGAGGCATCACACCATAGCAAACATAAACGCATTGATAAGTACCATGCAGTGTCAGGAGCTAGTTCATATCTATATGTAATTATACTTTCCCTGGCACGTTGACTCCTTCACATCTGAAATGCTACCACTGTTCTCGTGTTAAATTATATTTAGTTTTTACGTAGCATGGATTATCAGAAAAGATTTAAATCAACTGACTTTTCTCGAATGCATCTATCTGTGTTGCACATAGTCTGAATAAAATTAAGTAATACAAAGTGTCTTCAGCAATATTTTCTCCTGTGGGTTTGCATAATTCTGATCTTTACGTATAAGAATAAGAGAAAGTAAATATTGAGTATGTTACCACACAGAAATTAAATAGGACAAGGTGTTTGCTGTCTGTTCATTGATACATCTGCGTAGCATTGATTGAGCACCATATGGGGTGCTCAGTATGTGGGAATGAGTGAGTGATCCCTGCCTACAGGAGTATTCAACATGAGAGTTATAGTAAAACAAACTAAAATATTATTGAACATTTGACCTGGGGCCTGGCAAGGTGTACTGCACACTTGTAATCCCAGGGCTTGGCAGAGGGTGACCAAAACATCAGGAATTCATGGTTATTCTTGGCTCCACAGAGTTCAGAGCCACCTGGGCTAAGAAAAGACAGAAAGAGAGAGAGAGAGAGAGAGAGAGAGAGAGAGAGAGAGAGAGAGAGAGAGGGGAATGGGACAGGAAAGGAAAGGGATACCAAGAAAGAAAAAGAAAAGGTACAATTGATCCAAACTTTCTCGAAGTTTCATTTTGGGTAAATATGTTTGAGCATCTTCAAAGCAAAGATAGTGAGCTTCTCTCATAGACACCGAAGGTCCACTCTGTGCCACATGGTCACCTCTGACCAGTTTATGTCATGGTGAGCCTTAGGGTTGCCTCCCACCGTCAGATGCTCTGAGCCTTGTCTGCCCACTATCTTTAGCCTCTTCCTGGAGCTCCGAATTAACTGAAGTTGACGAATCTGTGCTTGCTTTCTTGGCTCTTTTTGTCAGAAGCCAGAAAGCAGTAGAAATCTAATGTTCCATCGTCCACTCTCTTGATGGAACATTAAAAGTTTTATCCAGAGGTGTGACAGGGACTGTGGGTGGAGCTGTGTGCAGAATGACCCAGAGACCAGTAGCCAGCCTCAACCGTGCACCATGGGGGCTGTGCAGCTTTACTATGGCAATATAGCCAGTGACAGACTGCAACTCCAATCTTAGTTGTACTTGCTATTGTTCCTACCGTATGCAAGACTGTACGCAACTGTTAGCAATTGCATGTCAGCAGGTGATTGACAAAATGAAAATCTCATAAAAGGTATAAAAAGTTGTCAGATAAGTACTTAACTTTCCTTGACTCCCCATACATCTCCCAGTGTTGAGCTGTTTGATCTCCGAAGAGTCTTTGCAGAGGTACCAGCAGGGTACCACTACCAACCTCTTCTTCCATCCAGATCTAAGTATGTTCTTCAGAATATGGAATACTTCAATGTATTCAGTTACACAGTACATATGGAAAGCTGGTGACAGCGTTTGTTGACACCTTACAAAATAATAATACGGCAGAAGAGAGATACAGAGCAGTAACCCATAAGAATGTAAACAGTGATGTCTAAGGTGGGGTGGGGTGAGTGGATACCATGTCAGCCAACTCAGCACTGCGTCACAATAGGAGAGCATGTGACCTTTTCACAATAAAGAGCAGTGTTCTAATCTAACTAAGTAATTAAGTGTGTGCTTCTGTGCACGGGGCTGTTGTTTGTTTGGGCTTTGGGGATCAGGACCTAAGTCATCTCTCTGTCCTTCAGGTGATTCCAAGTTGAAGTAGAAATAAACACTTAGAGGTAAATAGTTTCTATTCATGTGTTCATCAGATAAACCAGGAGGACAGCAAGCGTCATGGGGAGCTGGGCATGTTGTGGTGATAATTTGAGAATTCCTGATTAAACTCAGTACCATTCGCAGTTCCCAACTGGTAGGAGGAGGAGTTTTTGCATTCTCAGTAGTCGAGACTCCTGGCTTCTGCCCTGAAGAGCACACAGCACACATATGCATAACGATGCAGGTTGGTGGGGACCAGGCACTCAGCAAGAACAGCTGGTACCGTATTCCTAGTGAAGTATAAGCCTTAGTGTGGTTGATTTGTTGATTCTAAGTTTCTCTGAATCTTGGTAGGAAATTGGTATATGCCAAGATGTTTAGCCTAATAAATTTTATCTCTGACATTACTTATAAATATAAGAAATATAATAGAATTCTGAGTATCCAAATTACAGGAATGGTTCAAGTTAGATCTATAAGTTGGTAGCATGTTTCCCATCAGTAGCTGGAAGTTTGGAGACTTAGTTGATAACATGAGAATTTCTGTACAATAATGACATCAAGGGCTGGAGAGATGGCTCAGTGGTTAAGAGGAATTAACTGTTCTTGCAGAGGACCCGGGTTCGATTCCTAGCACCCACATGGTGGCTCATGACCATCTGTCACTCTAATCCCAGGGGTCTGGTATCCTCTTCTGACCTGCAGGCACCAGACACCCACATGTTACAAGCATGCATACACATAAAATAAAAATTTTAAATGTTTAAAAGACAAAATGACATTAAATATAAAGAGTATAATTCTTCATGCTTTTATTTGTAAAAATTATGTATTTACGTATATCTTAGGATATTCTCAGTATTTTTCAAATTTATATATGTACATTTATACACACATGTATATGTTCTGATAAAACCTCAATTAGTTTCTCATTAACTAGCTAGAGAAAATTGTGGTGTAGAGATTCTTCTGAAACCATTGAGAAGAACATTTTTAGTAAATTGAGCCTTTGGTTTCCGAGTGTGTGAGGAGTCCGGTGCTGGTGAAACTGTCTTCCAGTTCTGAGAGGTTACCAGTGGTGTGTACCAGCTTATGCACAGACCCATAGGTGGAAGCCTTCAGTGGATCCAGTGCAATTCTACCCTCTCTTCTTAGAGGATGCCCTTCTTCCGTTGGCCTCCTTCTCTAGAGGACGTTTATGCTACCTTTACACATTACTGTTAAAATTTCTTCTTTCTTTTCGTTCCTCTGTTTATTTCCTTTGTGAGAGCAAAAGTACCTCACTGGTATTTCCAAGTTGTTAGGTTCCAGCAAAATAATTTTAAATACATGGGGGGACCATTGCCTTTGGGAGGTATTGTTTTCCTCTCCAGGGTGTTCACTTTGATTTGCCTGTGATTTAAAGCTTTGCAATGTGCTCGTTGTTTGTGGGTTATGGGCTAAGGGCAAGGAGCTTCAGTAGGTACCTACGGTCTATATACGTGGTCAAGAAAGTCGATGAAGAGATATCTTACTAGTAGGATAAAATACAATATGCATGCATGCATGTGAGTGTGCGCTTGCGCACATGTGTGTGTGTGTGAGTGCGTATACTTAGATCTTTGTATCTCACTAAGCTCTTGAAGTTCAAACCAAAGAGAGGCGGCAGAGGAATCTGTACAATAGCCCAATCCATTTGCGAGAAGGCAGTGTGCCCAAGCACAAACCAGAGCTCTGGGTGTTCATTGTACAGTTCTATTAGATGGAACCCAAGGTTATTGAAAAATAATTTGTCTGAAAGATGTGTGGATAGAGGAAATATTTGAGACTACGGCTTGTCGCTCAAGCCCAATGGACTCCTCCCTGCACACCACATGGCTCAGATCAAAGCATCCCCCGACTTGATCCCAGTGGCCAGATCATTACTTATCGATTAGAGCCCCACCGGAGTGTTAACCCCTTGCTTGCCGCCCATGTTTTCTCTCAAGCTTGTTGTCTGTAACTTGAGAAATACAAATCTCCCACCACCACAAGTTAATTCTAAACTAATCATCGGTATTTGCCCCGAAAAATATTTTGTAGTATTGCACATTATTATTTATAAAATATTTTATTAGATAATTTTTTTTAAAAAAAAAAAAGAGTACACTCGGATTTTGTGAAAGCAGTTGTCATAGAGAGGAGGAGAGAAAGAAGTGTGAAATGTCCCGTGGCAAATACAAGCGCTGCGGATCCAGTACAGGTTTTCCAGCCGAATTTGGTACACTCAGGAAAATTATGGCGGTTTTTACAGCGGCCTTTGCTGTCTGGGTAGAGAGATTTGCCTCAAACAAAAACTGGTCAAATCCTCTTCACACATGGAGGTAGGTTCCCAACATCAGAGCACTCGACCTAAATGTGTTTAGAACATAATCTTCCAGCTCGTAGTTTCCCTCTTGCTCAGAAGCAGGGTCAGTTAGGTTCCATGGGGAATGGCAGTGTGAGACTTGTCACGTGCTTTCTGGGACACGTGGACTCTCTGGACTGTGTTTCACTCATTCTACCCCTCCCCCCCGTGTGTTTTCTTGCAGCTTGTCCCACGAGGAACACCCCCACAGCCATCCTCTCTACGGACATGGCGTTTGCAAGTGGCCAGGATGTGAAGCAGTTTGTGATGATTTCCCAGCCTTTCTAAAGTAAGAATTACCTGCTGTGTTTTCTCTTTGCACAACTGTCCCTCCTGCTGTCTGTCCTTCACCCACCAGCTTGCCTTCCGGTTGGAGAGTGTCACAGAGCCCTTCAAAGGGTGGCCTCTGAGTCACTGTTCTAGGAAGTTAGATCATCCCTGTAAGGGTGTCCCCTCAGAGGAAGGAGACTTAAATGGAAGGCTCCAATAGCAGTCAGTTTTCCAGACTTACCCTGGGATAGAGAGAAACCTTCAGTTATTTCAATGACGGGTCCTTTGCAGTTCCGTGGTCGGGCCCCTTCTTTGGCATGGGATCCTGAGTCAGTGCCGCCATCTTGGTTTCTTATCCCTCTGTATTGGGTGGCTTCTGTTGAGTTCATTTTCCCTGCCAGGAGAAGTGGATGATTGTATGATGTAAGCTCGGGCTGTCTCATCTCGAGCGGTGATGCTGATGATAGTCTCTGCCAAAACGGGCTGCTCATCTTCCCCACTGGCAGAGGATGCCTGTCTGTGCCTCTCAGCTCAGAATCGCATTCCCTCCCCTGTGCTGTCCAGTGGGTTATAAATCTGATCTGGCTGCCCTGCGTTCTTGGCATCACTTTTGTACAGTATGTTGAATCCTTGACTAACGTACTGAATACAGTTGTTGTATTAGCGTTCTATTGCTATGAAGAGACACCATGACGAAGGCACCTTTTAAAAGAAAGCATTTCATTGGGCGGGGGGGAGGGGGTTGCTTACAGTTTTAGAAGATTAATCCAGGATCATAATGGCAGAAAACAGACGGGCATGGTGCTAAAGCCGTAGCTGAGACCTTCATGTCCTGATCTGGATGCAGTAGGCAGAGAGACCCTAGGCCTTGTGTGGCCTTTTGAAACCCCATATCCTATTCCCGGTGACACACTTCCTCCAATATGGCCACATCTCCCAATATTTCTCAAACAGTTCTACTAACGGGGGACTAAACACTCAAATACACGAGCCTCTGGGGCCGTCCTCATTTAAGTCACCACAACAATGTCACCTTCTAGTCTTTAGTCTGCCTCACGTATAAGCCTCTATACATCAGGGCACGTGATGGTTTCTCTGGGGTGGGAGCATCGTTTATGGACCAGATACAAACACTGTGATGCAGCCACCCCTAAAGATACTTGCAGTATTACAGGCAGGTAGTTCTGTGTGAATATTTTATTATTATTTCAGTGCACAGAAGGAAGGTTTTGAACTTATTAGTTCTCAGATTGTATCCTTCACTTGAAGAGTATTCTGTGGTCAGTGTATGTTTAAGCCGTGTCCAGGAGAGCTAGTGAGTATCAGCATCAAGAGCAGCAGCCACTGTCGTCCCTGATTGCATTATTAGCATTTAGATAAGTGACGCTGGCTTTGTTTTCTGTGTAGCTCCTTCACGGAATCTGTTTTGTTACCACCCTATCGTTTGCCTAATCATATTTATCCAATGAGAGAAAAAGAGCTGGGCAGAACGCACTTGGAAATTCTGATTTTCTCGTTTGCACCAATGCTAAGTAAATAAGTTTGCTGATTTAATTCTTCTGTAGAATGGCTGACAAGCGTCAGTCAGCATGATTTATGGTTATAAAATCTTGAACTATAAAATTGTTATCATCGCTCGTGCGGCATGTATCAACTCTAGGGATCAAAGCCGCACTGCCAGGTCCCCAGTTTGACCCATTTAAAACATTTCATTAATAGTCAAAGTATTCATATCTTCATAATCTTCAAGTCATAGGTTCATGTGTTATGAGCTGGCAGTTCAGATATGGCTAGGCCTCAGGATCTAGAAAGAGTGAATAATTCAAACCACTTCTAAAGAAAAAAGAAAAAGCAAAGATCATTTGAGTGGAGGCCTAGATTTATCTCCTACAAACAAGAAGCCTGTTCACGTCTCAGGATGTTAGGAGCCTGACTCTGAGTTGGAAACCATCTCCCCAGCCTTTGTTGTGGTTTTGCACATGGCATGACATGCTCCTGGTTCCTGTTTGCTCAGCGGAACTGGAGTGCCCACTATCAACTTGCAATATTGCTTGCTTATTTTCTACTGTTTGCTTATGTGCTAGTATTTTTCAGAAGGCTTTGTTTGCAAGTTGTACAAACCTGACTTGAGTTGATATAAAGAAAAGAATAAAGGCAGGGGTGAAAATGAGCCAGTATAGACTGGAACTCCTACAGCATTGCAGGCGCCAGGCATGCCAGGATCCAAGTGACTGACGGGGGCTGTTTGGGTGCTGCAGTTTGGGGTTCCCATTAGCTCTGTATTTCCCCTTTGTCTTCATCCTTTGGACTTTTCTAATTGGAACTGGAGAACACAGGTTTGTATGCCGTGGAATTATCAGTCCCACCGTGCAAAGAACCTTGTGCGACTGCCATTGGTTCAAATTAAGCCCTCTGTACTAGTTTTGAGCCAAGCTCCATTACATTCCCGCCTCCAGAGCAAAGGGACTCATACACATGATGAGAGACATGCTTCCAGAAAACAGAAGTGATTCTTTCCATGGAAGAAGCCACTGCGAACTCAGCTTTACTGAGTTCCCAACTCAAGATCTCATTTTTCCTCCCTTTACAGCAAGATTTTAATACTTAGAGATTCGGGCTTATCTTTTGGTTCAGGATCTTGCCTAATGAATTGGAACCCAAGTTAGTCATCTGGGGGACTTGGAGCAGCATGTCTGTGCTCAGCCCCAAAGAGAAACCCATTGGGTCTAGGGAAGCACTTCTTGCAGTTCCAATGAAAGCCACGTGGTTCCCTTGAACTCTGACACTGTTGTTATCCAGCATTTATCTTCAGATTGCTGGGTTGGAAGGTTCTGGAAGAATCTCCTTGGCTCTGCTCGTCCATAGCTCCCTCCATTTTTACCAGTTATTTTTTATGGTGTACGAAAATTGGCACTAGTCACATTGTAATAATGTGTAATTAAACAACTTTAAATATGCAATAGGCATAGTTTCAGATATGTAATAATACATATTAATACATATTAATTCATTTAGCCCTCACAGCTGCCTGGGAAAACGTCATAGTAGCATTTTGAATACACAGTTAAAGCGATGAACGAGCAGAGTTTGCTGACCCCCCAGGTCACCCAGTTACTGTGAGCTTTGGTTCAGAGTCTCGTCCTCATGGTCGCACTGTATGACCTGGGAGAAACCAAGGCCTTTTTTGTTGTTGTTGTTGTTGTTGAGAAAGGGTTTCTTTGCCTATCTCTGGCTGTCCTGGAACTAACTCTGTAGACAAGACTAGCCTTGAACTCACAAAGATCCACCTGCCTCTGCCTTCCTGAGTGCTGGGATTAAAGGTGTTGGGATACCACCAGCCGACTGAAGCTATACTTTTTTAAATTAATAAGTTATTTTCTAATTAAGGTAGTGGATGTGAAGAAAGTTTTAAGGGCAGTTTTAAGAGTAGTCGTTTGTGTGGATAGGTCGTATCTCAGTGTGTTAATAATGATCTCTTGGCCAGGCGGTAGTGGCGCATGCCTTTAATCCTAGCACTTGGGCAGCAGAGGCAGGCAGATCTCTGTGAGTCCACAAGAGGTAGTTCCAGGACAGGCTCCAAAGCTACAGCGAAACCCTGTCTCGAAAAAACTAAAACAACAACAGCAACAATAATAACAATAACAACAACAATGATCTCTTATGAGTTAGACTCCAAAGGCATATCTTACTTAGAAAGTGCCCAGCCCTTACTGAGCTCTCTAAAAACACGGACACATCTTATCTACCTAGGTATAATTTAGGAGCAATAATTTTAAATATATAGAAATTCCCAACCTTGTATTTTGAGAAGGCACTGCTGACTGTTCTCTGAAACAATGTAAAAAGTTGCTTACAGTTCCATCCTGAGGGTGGCAGGACATTATGGAGAGTCAATATATTAGGCTTTGAGGGCCATCTGAGTCCTCTGCCCCTGTAGGTCTAAAGCAGGCAGAGAACCCAAGTGAGGAGAAGAAGCATGACTTTGCCCCTCATACCAGCTGCATGTGGCCTCTGAGCTGGGGTCACATTTTCGGGTCCACCCTGTATTTCCAGCTAACAGTGCTTTGTGCCTCCTGGATTCTGTTGGCTGGGTAGCTGGGGGAACATGTGTGGGAGGGCCTGTGATTTCCCCCAAGACCCATGGGCTTTAAGCTCCTGGCTCTGGGGTTCTCCAAGCTAGCCTTTCAGGTTTGGTGTCTGAAAGGAACACGATGCCTAGTTCCTGTTTTCCAGCCCTGTGTGACCCCAGGTCGTAGGTGTGATTGCCACAGCTTGCAGAAGTGCTTCAGGATACGAGTCCAGTTAGCCAGTGAGTCTCCCTGTTGATGGAGAGAGGAGGAGCCCCGCAGGGAAAGGCAGAGGTGTGTTCTTCCCCTCTTGATGAGGAAGTAGTAGAGCGGATGGAAAATGAAAACCAGAGACTTAACATATCACCTCGGCCACAGGGTTTGTCCCTAAGGTGAAGACGGCCATGGGGCCTTTAATTTCAGAGCTAAGCCCTGCTCAGGAGCCTGCTGTTGTCTTTCCCTCCAGTCAGCAGAGACCTTACCTAGGCTCTGTCTCCTCTCCTTCTTAAATCTCCCCACCCAGAGTTGTCATGTGACCAATATTGTTGGGGTTTGCTGATGCCAGGCAGTGCTCGCGCTTGCTCTGATGTCATCCCAGCGGTATGACTCTGATTCTCCCACAACAGGGAATGAGAACAAGCCCATGGCCTTCCAAGACGGGAAGCTGTTAGACTTCACTGTCTTTCCCTTCCAGTTAGGCTCTCTTCTCAGATCAGTCAGGGTTAGGCTTTACCACGGGACATGGAGTAATGATTCTTCTCCATAAAGGCAAAAACAAGCAAAGAGCTCCCTTGATGCTTCAGAGAGGTCCGCAGCAGAACTTCCCTAGGTCACAGTCATGACCACACTTGCCATTTTGTAGTTTGAGTGTCGGTTCAGACCAGGCTGCAGTTTCAGAAATGCTTGGATGGAATATTTCTTTTTCCCTTAAACCCTCAACCCCACCCACCCCGTGCCTCGCTTTGGAGATAGAACCCTGCTAGGCCCTGAGGGACACCCCCGAATCCCTTTCTAGTCTTCCATATGATTTCCTCCCTTTGTGTACTTACATTGTATCCATTTGAAAAGATTTCCCACCCTTTTTGGTTATTTTTTCATATAGAAAAGCTCCATACAGACAAAAGCGAACAAAACAAAAAATATCTTTAACAAGTAAGTCCAATGTATGTAATTTATGGAAGCCAAAAGAAGTTTTCTGTGTAAGACAGGAGAAAGCATTGAAGAGATTGTCCAGAGATCGGACTTTGACCCCTTCCTGAAGGTTGAGAGCTGCAGACAGAACAAGATAGTTCTTTGGTAAATTGCTTAAAGAAAAAGAAATGTTTTTTTTTTTTTCGGCGCATTTTACTTTTTAAACCTTCGAAGACTTGCATGTGAAGGAAACGAAGTGCATTCTGTACTGTTTTCACAAGTGTTTTTATCATGGTAACATCTTGTTTACTTTAGTTCCCTGCCTAAAACTACTTGGAACATGTTAAGAAAACATTTCAAGAAACCCTGACAAAGAGGCTTTTGTTTTGCAGCCACGGAGAGGCCGTGTGCCTCACCAAGGTGTTAACTTCCAGCCCCTTAAGCACTTCCACACGAAATTCCAGCAACTGTGTTTGTGGTTTTGGAAAAACAAAGTGATGTTAAAGAAACCAGGTATATGCTAATACATGTCTAGGGAGGCCGGGTATCAAACCCATTTGTGGCTCTGGGGCTTGCACGCCCGAGTTTTCAGCAATGAAATTGCCTCCAGTATGCACAGTGGCAATGCAGTCGGCACACAGAGGGAAGAGCTGCCCTTACTTGTGGTTGTGTGCTGACGGAGCACCCGCCTCGCTGAAGCAGCCTTTCAAGGTCATGGGCATGCATTTTACCCCATCAGAGCTGAGGAAAGAAATCTTCGTAAAGTTGCAAAATGAGCTTCATATTTTTACAAACAATGACTTTCTACTTACTGTGCATTTTCTAGAGTCGTTTTTAAAAAGAAAAGATAGGTGTTCCCAAGAAGGGGGAAATGTTTTCCCCTTTAAAAAACAGTTTCTTTTTAAACCATTTTGACTTTACTCAAGAGTTCAAGACCGTCCCCAGTGCTTGAAAAGGTCAAAGTGACCTGAAGACCACAGTGCCCTCTAGTGATACGTAGAATATTGTATAGAAAAGTTTAGACAAATTTACCAAACAGGCCCAGGCCACCACTTTACTCAAAAAGGAAACAAACGATATTTGAATTCACTGTTATTTGGAAATGAAATTTAAATTTTGCTTTCCTTGCAAGCATTTGAAGTGTCTTTCGTTTCTACCTGGGAAGGTAGTTCTGCAGTTCGCTGCAAATGTGGAACAGATGTATGAGACCACAGATGCGCTGTTTGAAGAACCATTAGTTAGCTTAGGTGTCTCCTGTGATCACTTCCGGCATGGAATTATCTGGCCTTACTAAGGAGACGAGGCTCGTCTCTCTGTCCCCCACTTTTATTGACACCGTCTACCATATTATGGCCATGTCTAAATGGTAAAATTTATTGTTAGCGGTAGTGTCACAAAAGTCTGAGACAGCGATTTTCCTTTCAATAAAAGTAGTTAAAAACCTTTTAGAAAATCCATAATTTTGATTGCCTGTACTTCATAAATGTATAACTG